>NW_005873628.1:0-21886 GCF_000147115.1 Myotis lucifugus | reverse complement strand
GTGACGCTGAGCAGAGCGGAGTGGGCGCGGGCTCCCGCCTACAGCTCGGACCTCCATGGCCTCCATGGGTATAGGAGGAAGGAGTGCTCTCTGGGGGCAGGGACCTGCCCAAGCAGAGTGTCAGGACACGTGCGGAGGGGCCACATGACCAGCATGTCTGAGAGACGGAGGGACAGTATGTGACCAGGGCCATCGGGACAATGGCAAGTGACTTGTGATATTTAACCAACGGCTTCGCATGCAGGGTGTCTGACATTTAACCGAAGGTGTCTGATGTTTAACAAAGAACAGCGGACTCGGGACGTCTGATGTTTAACCAAGTGTGTCTGACTTGGTGTCTGAGTGATGTCAGACCCAGGACGTCAGCCCAGCGACGCCGGGAGAGTGCCAAGGGTGGGCTGGCAGTGCCGCGGGACTCACTCTGCCAGGCAGTCGGGGAACCAGGCCCCTCCACTCTACTCGGAACTTCTGCATCGGCCTTCGGGCCGGGGGTGTCTACAGAGAAGGACTTGGCAGCTGTGTCAGGGGACTCGGTGTCCGGGGGTCAGCAGGGTCCAGTGTGGCCCAGCGCTGACACTGGCTGGCACCAGCGTCCTCCACGGCCACGCACGGGGCCTGCAGACCACGTCTGCTCCCTCCTTGCTCACTACATCCCTGCAGGGATGGGGAGTCCACAGAACTTTCCTTCTTGTCACACCACAGACCGTTTCCACTTCCACTCCGCCTCCTGGACCCACTTCAGCCAACAAATCTTCCTCCAGGGCAGCGATGATCGGATGCAGCCCACCTTCCGGCAGGGAGCAGAAGTCACCTCCTTTGTTCTGGCCCATATATACCTACTGATTTGGTCCGCGCTCCCTCTTGAATTTTGATGGCTATTCCGATCTCTCTGACGGGTCAGACCTGCAGGCCTCTGTTCCACGTTCCCCTCTCAGGCTTGGACTCTGTCCAGACACAGGGCTGCCTTAACTTTGACGGTCAAGTTAAGCGGGAAACGTTGCCCATGCTGCCATCCATGGATGCCACGGCCGGCTGGGGGCTCTGGGCCCTGTCTCCTGTGGCTGGCTGGTGGCGGGGGGCGGAGGGGGAGGGGAGCTTTCCTTGCTTGGCCTCTGGCTTCAAGGCTTTTTCTTCCAGTTCCAGGGAGAGAGGGGAGTACTGTGTAGATCCGAGAGGGAACCAACCGTCCCTGCTTCTCCCCTCCTGTCCTTCACAGACCTGCCTGTCCTGAGGCTGCCCGTCTTTGCCCGTCCCCTTCTCCCTGCCCCGCCCTGTCCTGCTGTGCACCTGCCTTCCCCACCCCCTCAGGTCCCCAGTGCAGACAGCGCTTGCCCTCCATTCATCCCCTGCCCCCTCAGCAGCTGGTTCTGAGCACAGAGAAGCAGAGACCCCAGGATCTGGACTGTGTGCACCCAGGCTTGCAAAGCCAGCCAAGTGGCTGAGAACAGCGGAGGGGCCGCTGGTGGTGTGTTTGTGATGTTGGACACGTGCGGGAGCAATCCGGGGGGGGGGCGGGCGGGGTGGAAGTCTGGAAGGCAGGGCACAGGGCTGGGTGGGGGCATGGTGTGGCTGTGACCACGTGTGGGACACGGGGCTGTCGCCCTTTACTCTGCCCAGAGCCTGGGGCCCTAGCCTCCTAGTGAGGCCTCTCGTGGGGCTTGGGAGTGGGGCCAGGCAGGAGAGACCCATATCTGGCAAAGGACCAGCTTCAGCCATGCTGGGTGGGAGCCCAATCCTCCTGCCAGGCTGGCAAAATGCTCCTCCAAGCCATTCTCCTTCCCCTGCCATGACCACGCTGCTGGGCAGGGGCAGAGGGCTGGGGTGGGGTCGTGGGCCCCGGCACAGAAGGCGCAGAGGGTGTGGGTGAGAATGCCATCCCGCACACCAGCCCCGGTGCAGAGGGAGCCTTTCTGGGGGCCCAGGAACCACGAGGAAGGGCAGGCCTGGGCCTTCTCCCTGCCCCGCCCGGGCCTGCTGTGCACCCTCCCATTCGATGCCGATGGCCCCTCCTGGGCTGCTAGGCAGAGGGCACACTCAGCACATTAGCATCGGCGGTGATTGCCACCTTCTCCTCTCTGCTCCCCCCCATCTTCCCCTCCAGGTTTGGTTTCCATAACAACCCCAGAAGGTGGGAGGCTGTGCTAACTGGCAGGTAATGCCCAGCTGGGAGGGGGCCACAGGAAGAGCTCTGGCTGGCGGGCTACAGGCTGGGCCTGGCGGGCTTCCTGACACCCCCTCCAACCCTCCCACCACCTCGAAATCAGGTGGAGGTGGGGGTGGGGGTCAGGTCGAAGCCTGGCCAGGAACACCAGACTTGGGGTGCCTCTCATGGTTATGAGCTAGGAGACATTGCTGCCGATACATTCTACCGTTTTGGGCAAGTGCAGGCTCTCTCTGGGCCTCGGTTTCCCCATCTCCATAAGACAGAGATGGGATGGGGAGTTTCATCGAATACAACTTTGCTGCCACTTAAGACTCCTTGGATTATCCTAAGAGCCCGGCGTTATTGACCCAGTTGGCTAGAGCAAAATGCATTTCACGGCATTCCCACGGCAGCAATTAATTGTTTTCATGAGACAGAACCAGTGTCAGTCAAAGCTGCCAGGCCAACCCAGCCCAGAGCACAGAGCTGACGTCCAGGGGGTCCATGCGGTCCTAGGGACGACAGCGGCCTCTGAGGCCTCGTTCTGCTCTGTCCCCCCGGTTCTGGCACAGGGTGAAGGCAGGCCGGGCACACCTGCTCTGTGACTCCGAGCGGAAGACGGGGTTCCCCATGGGATCCTGTGGGGGATGGAGGCCGGGATTCTCTCCTGAGACGGGACAGGAGGACTGGCGAAGGGCCTGAGGTCACGCAGAGCATTTCCCAGAGTCATGGGCTGAAGATAGGCCAGAGCCTGGTGCCCATCAGACAAGGGCCCAGGGCACGGTGTCTTTCCCAGGCTCAGGGGCATCGTCCTCATGAAACTGTGCTGCTCAGGCTCCGGGGTGGGAAGGCAGCCGCTGTGTCCTTCCTGCTGAGCCCCCTTCCTGTGACACTGGGGCTTCAGGGGCCCATGGACCACTGTCCCTCTCCCATGGGGCACAGCGGCCATACTACCCCTTCCCAAGTCAGTGCAAACTCCCGCTCCCACTCTCCTCCGACCGCATGTTCTCAGCTGACCATCCTGCTTGTTATCACTGAGCAAAACAGCAGCACTCAGAAGAGACAGTTCTCTTGTCATGGGCTCTATGAGTCCACCTCCCTCTCCACCTGAAATCCTGCCTTCCCCACTCAACGCCAGCGCTCCGCCTGGCCCTGGATTCCCCCGCCCTCGGCCTGCTCAAGCTTCCATCCTGCAATTCCCCCTCCTTCACCCCAAACTTCCCTTCTCTCCCGAATGCTGCCCATCTGCCTGCAAAGACACCTCCCTCTTTAAACACCCTCCCTGCACCCATCTTCCCCTCTGGCCACCACCCTGCTTTTGATCCTGTTTACAGCAAATCCCACAACATCGATGTCTCCACTTGCTCCGCCTCCCCTCCTCCCTCTCTCTATAATCAGGCGTAAGTCCTCCACTCATTGACCTGTCTTGTCAAGGTCATTAGCAATATTGACGCTGATGGTCCAGTCTCAGTTCTTGCCTTCCTCACGCAGCCTTGTATCTTTCAAATTGAGTCCCAGACCTCAGTTGGCTTTTGGGGCACTGCTCTCTCCCGATTTCCCTCCACCCTCCCTGGCAGTGCCCTCCCGCTCCCCCCGCCCCCCATCTTGACCCCGAGATGTGGAGCGTCCCTCGGTCCAGCCCCCAGGCGGCTTCCCTGCTCCGCCTACACCCCCTCCTGGATGAGCTCAGCTGGTCTCCTGGCTTTAACACCCTCTGCACCCCGATGGCTTCTGAACGTACGTCTCCAGCTCGGACCTCTAGCCCAAGCTCCAGGTTGGAACCTCCAGCTGCTGACTCCATATCTCGCCCTGGATGTTGTCAAACTTAATACATTCCAAAGTGGCCCTTGGACTCCCTGCCTCCCTCTGCCAGCTCCTCCCTCCATTCTCCATTTCAACAAGTGGTAACACCATTCACCCAGCGGCTCCAGCCAAGGATGGCCCTGGGCTCTCCGGTCAGCCCCATCTTCACTGTATATCCAGAATCTGACCATGGCACTCACCTTCCCCACCTGGACCCTGGTCCACCCCACCCCCTCTCCTGGCTACTAAAATAGCCTCCCAACTGCTCTGCTTCCACCCTTCCCCTCTGTCTCCTGTCCACAAGGCAGCCAGAGCGTTCTTTGGCTCCCATTGCACTTGGCTCTTACTGTGGCCTGGGAGGAGCCTGCCCCCAGCCCCACCACTCTGGGTCCTCCTGCCCCACTACTCTTTCTCCCGCTCGCTCGCTCAGCTCTGCCCAGCACCGGTCTACTGCTCTAAGTCTACACTGAGCCCCTGACCCCAGCTCCTGCTTGGGAGGCCCTCCCTGATCGGTTGTCTCCACCAGAACCCAGCACCCGATGCCTGGGACACTGATGCCTGGGACACCGAGTGACAGGCTTCAACCCAGCCCTTCAGCCAGGGTGTCCTCCCAGGCGAGGAGGCAGGGCCAGGGGTCGCGTTCACTTCCTGGTGAGCTCCTGGGCATTAGTTTTCTCATTTGTAAAATAGGGTAGGGAATCCCCATCCAGCCCACCTCTCTGGCTGGTGGGAGGACCAGTGGGCCATGTCAGGGACCAGGTGCCTTAAAATGAGCCGAATGTGGAGTCTACGACTGGGCAGAGCAGACAAGCTGGTGGGCGTGGCCTGAGTTCCTGGGGATGCCCGGCAGTTCCTGGGGATGCCCGGCAGTTCCTGGGGATGCCCGGCCACTTCCCCAGGCTCCTTCTCTCTCTTTACTGTGGTTTCATTCACAGTCACTGTTCACTGTGGTTGGGACATTTCAGGCTGTAACCCTGGGTTCCCTTGGTGGATAGGCCAGAGGGTGCTCAACCAGAATGTTAACGGTGTCCCGTGAGCACAGGGCTGCCCTGAGGCTACGGACGGGCAGTGGACCTGACCACCGTGGCCTGAGCTACTCTGGGCCCGGCTATCCCACCAGGATGAGCTGAGGGCTCCATCCTGACTTCCCCCTGCCATGGCAGGAAGGTGGGCTGTTAGACGGCCCCATGCAGAGCCACAATGTGGACGGCAGTAGGGAGGCCGGGAGGGCGGGGTGCAGCGAGATGCACTTGTCCCTCGGGGTGGCCTGGCGCAGCACCGCACAACGCAGAGGGGGAGCGAGGTACTCACGCCATGATAATCACGCTGAAGTCCAGCCAGTTCCACGGGTCCCGAAGGAAGGTGAACGCGTGCAGGCAGAAGCCTCGGGCCAGTATCTTGACCAGAGACTCAAAGGTGTAAATGGCAGTGAAGGTGTACCTGGGAGGAGAGACGGGTCTCTCAGGGAGGCGAAGCCTGCGGCCAGGCTCCCCGGCTCCCCAGGAGGTGTGAGTCCTGCGCGGCCCCCTCTCAGGGCCCCCAAGCTGGGCTGGCAGTGTGGGCTGAGCTTTGTCTCCAACCTCCGGCTAACAATCCATCTTCCCATGTGGCTACTCATACAGAGTGCCTGCCACGTGCCCCCTGTGCCTCCATCTCCTCTTGGTTGTCTTGATGTCAGAGGACCCTCCACCGACCTCCTTACCCCAGGCCTGGGAGTCCATGGGCACAGGCCTATGGTGGCCACTGGGTCTGCCCCGTGGGACAGTAAGGACACCCAAGTCACAGCCCCTCGCCTTATTTGTGGGTCCTCAGCAGCTAGTGAGGAGAGAGCATGGTCCGCGCTCAACCGCCTACAGGGCAGGTGGCTACAGATGTCTATCGTGACCTTGGAAAGGGGGTTCTATTCTAACACCTGAGGACGGGTAGGGACTGTTCTCTCTGCCTGGGGTGGGCTGAAGGCTCCTACATGCCTGGATGCAGGGGCTGTGGCCCCAGGAATGGAGAGGGCCACCCCCTGTGCCCCCCAGGTCCCAGCAGCTGGATGCAGGCCCCGGGGAGGGGCCAGCACTGAAGGTCCGTGTGAACAGGGAACGGCCACCCGCAAGCTTCTTTCCATTCTCCTGAAAACAGGAGCCAGATGCACCACAGCCTCTCAGGTCTGCTCAGCACCCGCGGGTAAGGCTGTCATCGGGGAAGGACGGAGCAGAAGCAGTTTTCTAAACGGTGCACATGGTGACAGAGGCAGGACTCGGAGGGAAAAGGCGGCAGAGTGTGGTGTTGAAGTGGGGAGAGCCCTGCGCCTCTTCCGGGCGGCCGCACCTCCCAGCGGCATGGTATCGGGCAAGGCACTACTCTCCTCCTCTGTCTCCTCATCTGTCAAATAGGATGTCCGCCTACCCTCCTGGGTCCCCGTGAGGGTTAAAGGAGGTGATGATGTTTACTGTTCAATGGCAGACCCATGCGCTAAGCGCTCAATCAGTTATTATTATTGTTGCTGCTGTTTTTTGAGAGCCTTCTCCCATGTCCTCAGGCCTCGTTGGGGGGAACCCCTACTTTGCCGACCTGGAAAGCTTCCTCCCCTGAGGGCACAACTCAGAGCAGGAAGCTGGCAGGAGGGGAAGCAGCAAAAGAGGGTGGGGGCTGGGCCAAGAACCCCCCAGGTGGATGCGTCCCTGAGCCTGGGCCCAGCCCTCTTCAGGGGTGACTGGCGGGGCCGCAGAATAGAAGGGGGAGGAAGGGGGGGAGGGCCCAGCCGGAGAGGCCCTGCAGATACTCACTCGACATACTTGGTCCAGGGTGGAGGGTCGTGCTGGGCCATGAACACGCAGTTGGTCAGGATGGTGCACATGATGAGCATGCTGAAGAGCGTGGCCAGGGGTCAAGGAAAACCACGCTGAGGGGTGGGGGTCAGCCAGGCCACCAGGGCCAGAGGGGCCTGGCCCGGGGGTCGTCACTCCCAGGCCAGGGCTGCCACAGCCATGAGACAGAGGCTCCAAGAAGACACATTGGAGCTGTGCCCAGTCCTTACCAACCTCCCCACCCAGGCTGGCCTCTGTCCTCTCCCTGGCACTGCAGCCCCTGAGAGGGACCAGACACACGAACCTGCACCTTTAGCAGGTCCCCTGAAGGGCCCATCTGGAGGCAAGGGGGGAAGGGCACGCCCAGACCTCGGAGGTTTTTATAGCTTCTTTGGAGGGAGGTGGCATTTGTAAACCTCCTCAGGGGCCACTGTCGGAGAGGAAGGCCATGGTGCAGGGTCCGAGTCCCCCCACCCCCCCAGTTCTGTAGGCGCAGCCCAGGCTGACCTGTGGCCTAGGACTTCTCCGTCGAAGTGTCCTGCTGACACAGCTTCTGTACCTTGTTGGGACACACTGGCCCCGGGAGGCAGGGGGCAGCTTCCCCAGCTGCTTCCTGCCTTGGCACATCTCTTCACTCTTGTCCTCTCTCCCACCTCATACACACCTTCTCCTCCTCTAAGACACGCACCCCCCCCCTCTGAGCAGGAGCACCCCCCGCCGGAGCACCCCCAATAGAGCACTCCCCAGCAGGAGCACCTTAGCATGTGGTTGCTCTCCGACTGTCCATGTCCCCAGCCAGAGGGGAGCTCTTCAAATGCTCGGACTGTCCTGGGCATCCTTCCGGGCCCTTGGCCTTGAACTGAACTGCCTCAGGCCTCGTCTGGCCCTGACTCTTGGGCTGTTAAGTCCCAGCTGCTGCTTCAGGCTGGACTGATCTCCACGGCCTCCCTCACCCCTGCAAGACCTAGAGAAGCAAGGGGCAGACCCTGGGCCCCCCGTGGGCTGGGGTACCCCCAAGAGGCCTGGCCTGGAACAGGAATACTCTGCTGCCCTTACAAATCCCCTCCCCAGCCAGAGAGGAAAGGCTGGGCCTCCTCCTCCCTGTGGCTGCCCCAGGCTCCCCACGCTGCCCCAGCCTCAGCCCCTCATTCCCACAGGCTGCCCGGAGCTGCGGTAATTGAGCTCCAGGGGCCTGCCTCCTTCCTCCTACCACAGCTCCACCTCTTCCACGGCCCGACCCGGCCTCGGCAGATGGGGAGACCAATGCAGTCAGACTGGAGATCGGGCCGAGCTGGGAGCTGACTTGTAAGTGAAGGGGCTGCCCCAGCTGGGGGCAGAAGTGAGGCCTCTCAAGGAATCCAGGTGGGAGCTCTCCACACCCCCAGTCCTCCTAGAGCAGTGGTTCTCAACCTGTGGGTCGCGACCCCTTTGGGGGTCGAACGACCCTTTCACAGGGGTCGCCTAAGACCATCGGAAAACACATAATTACATATTGTTTTTGTGATTAATCACTATGCTTTTATTATGTTCAATGTGTAACAATGAAAATACATCCTGCATATCAGATATTTACATGACGATTCATAACAGTAGCAACATTACAGTTATGAAGTAGCAATGAAAATAACTTTATGGTTGGGGGTCACCACAACATGAGGAACTGTATTAAAGGGTCGAGGCATTAAGAAGGTTGAGAACCACTGTTCTAGAGAGACTAGGGAACCGGCAATCGCATGCCGAACCCGGCCCCCAGTTACAATAAACTCTCCAGGTTCTTATCTGGGATGAGAGGGGTCAGGCTTTGGAGCCCCCTTAATCAAACCACAGCTGCTCAGCTCCCAAGCCACAGCCCCCAGGGAGCCTGCATTCCTCCCTGGCAGGGAACAACCGCCCCCCGCCCCCCCAGGCACTGAGGTCCCCCCTTACGCCTAGCTTGGTGTCTGCATCCACCTGCCTGTGTGACAATCTCTGTGTCAGGCCCACCTCCCTCTCCAGCTTTCAAAGGCAGGATCAGATTCCCATCTCAGTTTCTCTCTCTCTCTCTCTCTCTCACACACACACACACACACACACACACACACACACACGCCCCACACCTGGCTCCATGCTGAGTCTTTCCTCATCGGGCAGACAGTTAACAAGCCCCTTGACCAGACTTCACTCACCCCACAGGCTGCTAAGCCCTCTATGAGGATCCCAGATGAGCCCCGCCGTCTGAAATGATGCTAAGAGCAAGCACTTATGGAGCCGGGTGCCAAGCTCTGCTCTCTGAATCCATGAACTAATTCGATCCTCCCAACAACCCATGAGGAGATACTTCACAGACGGAGGAGACCAAGGCACAGAGAGGTGAAGGTGAAGGATACTGTAGCCGGTAGAACAACAGCCCCCTGAAGACAACCAGACTCTGATCCCCAGAAACGGTGATTGTTCATTGATGTGGCGAAGGGACTTTGCAGATGTGATTAAACTGAGGATCCTAAGATGCAGAGACTATCCTGGGTTTTCTGGGTGGGCCCAGGGTCATCACAGGGTCCTTACAAGTGAGCGGGGATGGGGGACGGGGGACGGGGGGCAGGGAGCCAGCCTCGGAGGGATGCGTGTGAGAAAGACTCCACCAGCTGTCACGGGCTGAAAGATGAAATGGACCGAGAGCCAGGAAATCACGCAGCCGCTACAGACGGAAAAGCCTAGAAGGCATTCTCCCCAGAGCCTCCACACAGGGGGAGCCCTGCCGATGTCTTGATTTTAACCCGGGAGAACTTTTGGGATTTCTGACTCCAGGAACTGCAAGGGGATCGTTTCGTGTTGCTTTAAGCTGCTAGGCTCGCGGTGATTTGCTACAGCAGCCGCAGAAAATGACTGTCGGTACACAGCTGGCCCACGGCAGAGCCCAGCTCAGCCACAGCTGGCCCACACCGGAGCCCCTGCACAATGACAACAAAAGTCACCGGGGCCACCCCTGCCTCCAGGCTGCAGCCTCCTCACCCAGCAAGGGGGAATGCGATCCCACCCTGGCCCTTTGCCACCCACAGAGCAGCATGAAAACCAAACACACGCAGGGCTCACACCTGAGAGTAAGCAGCTCGGCCGGTGTGGCTCAAGAGCTGAGTGTCATCCCGCACCAAGAGGTCACTGGTTCGATTCCCAGTCAGGGCACATGCCTGGGTTGTGGGCTCCATCCCTAGTAGGGGCCGTGCAGGAGGCAGCTGATCAATGTCTCTCTCTCTCAACAATAACAACATATATATATATATATATATATATATATATATATATATATATATAAACATATATATATATATATACAAACATATATATATATATGTATATATATATATTTTTAAAAAGTGTAAGCAGACTGCCATGCAGGAGTGAACTTATTTGCCATTTTTAAGAACTGCCATAAGAACCGCCACCTGTGTGGGAGACAGGGAGGCCCTGGACTCACGGGGCTGCTCTGAGATAGGCTGTTATAAGAAACCAGCCCTGCCTCCAGCTGGGCTTCCTGGAGGAGGTGTTCAGACAGGCCCCGGAGGCTGGCTAGGCTTCCTCTATCCATCAGTCAGCCCAGCGGTCGTGGCAAAAGAGGGTGGGCTGAGGAGGCGGAGACCCCCCCTTCCGTGGAGCCAAGCCGCTCCTGGCTGTGGGGGAGCCGCTCACAGCTCTCACTAGAGTGGAGAAGGCCCTTGGCAGGGAGCAGCAGGGTGGACAGGCTGCCTTGGCCCAGAGGACTTGCCTGGACACGGACAGAGGGGAGCTGGACTCTAACAGCCAGACTCAGGGATGAGCCAGAGGAGACAGCACCCTCCCACCCCCCAAATCCTGCAGCCAGTCTGGGCCCCACAGAGAGAAGTGATGGGCTGCCTGTCCGGGCGTAGCAGACTCTAGTCTCTGCCACTTGATGCTCAAAACCCTGCTGGCTCTCCTGGCCTTGAGGAGAGGACACCCCTTCCACTGCTCTCCGCCATGTGTGTGTGTGTGTGTGTGTGTGTGACCACTTCCCACACAGACTGAGCCTCAAGTCCATCGGGCTTTAGCCCAAAGCATCGCCAGGTCCTCCATGGAGCCCAGCCCGGAGCCAGCACCAGAGAGATGAGTCAGGTGCACTCCTGGCCAGGCCACACCTGTTTGCACTGCCTGGTTCTTTCGGGCTGATGACTGAGCTGGTCCGGTGTGTGGGCAGAAGCACAGGCCAGCTCTCCAGGCCTGAGCCCAGCGGAACATCTCCCATCCTGTCGTGTCATTGTCCCCAAACACCCACGCCCGGCCTCCTGGTTAAAAAGCCAGCGAGGACCGCCTCCCAAGGAGTCAACTCCCCAAGGGAAGGGAAGGAACGGAGCGGGTGTTTTCATAGATTTGTGCTATGAAGCGAACACACACACACACACACACACAAACATGCGGTTTGATTGCCCATTTGAATCTGCTAGAGACGTGGGAGGCTCTGTGAACAGATCCTGGGCACCCAGGCAGGCGGATGCCTCTTGGTGTGAACATGAGGCCTCTCAATGTGACTGCGGCGGGATTGGGAGTTCAGTCAGTTCCTTTTATTTAATCCCGGCAGGAGCACATCTTGCAGCATTTTAGCAGAAGCACATAGGGAGCCATAATTCAACATGCCCATATTTACCTTTGAGGCACCTTCCCAGCATGCACTGCCAGCGTGGCGCACAGGGCACAGCTGAGCTGAATCAGCGTGCACTCGCGAGCACGGCACTGGGAGCGCCTGGGTTGTTGCCAGTGAGCAGGGGCTGCGTTCCCGCCCCCTCCTCAGCCTGTCTTTGCCCCTCCTGCCCTTTCCAAAGGGCCTGGCACAGACCTCTGCACAGTGAGGACTTAGGCGTTTGAATGGATAGTAAAGATGTAAGCCACTAGCTACGGGTATAGCATTTCCCTTTCGAAAGATGAAAAAGTTCTAGAGATTTGTTGCACAGCAACGTGCGTGAAGGTGACATCAGTGTACTGTACACTTGAAAATGGGCAAGAAGGTACATCTTAGATGTCTTCTAACACAATACAAAATGTAAGCAGAGAGAAAGTTCCTAATTCAAAACATGACATCTGTGAGCATTAGAAATGCACAGTGACTGCTCATGGGCAGGGGGTTTCTGCTTGGGGTGGTGACTTTTATGGTACGTGAATTATATCTTTATTTTTTTTAAATGCATGGAAAAGCTGTGGAGCCCTAGGCCTCGCACTGGTGACTGAGGTGTTCCAGGTGAGGCTGAGGTGGCCCTCACAGACTGACTTTTGGAAACAACTGCCCTAGGACAGTATGTTCAGGAATCCTTGGGACCCGCTAAAACGTTTGCAAGTTGGGCCTGAGATTTGGCAGTTCCTACAAGATCCCCGTGATGCTGATGCCACTGGTGGGTGGACCTCACTCTACATGGCAAGGCTCAGGGCACGGAGCTGCTCCCAAACCTCACAGATCTAGGCCCGTTCCTCATTGTCAGTGCCCCCTGAGCCCACTAAGGGGCGCTGTTGAGGGCCTGCCATGGTCCCCCACCCATCCCCAGGCAGTGGAGTGCCAAGGCAGCCGCTAGGAGCCCAGCACAGGGCCTCTCTCATGCTGAGCCACTTCCCTGGGGCAGCTGTCCTGGGAGATATGGGCTGGCTCAGAGCCCTCAGGGCTAGTCCTGCTGGGTGGTACCAGGACCTCCCAGCCTCAGAATCACTGTTCAATAGACCCTCTGGCTAGGCTGGGACCTCCAGTGTCCCCACAGCTTCCCTGGCCCACCTCCTCCCCGGCCTCATCGGCCCCACCCCCACCCAGGGCTGTGCAGGGGCCCTGGGGCTGCTGCCGCATCTCTGGGGGGTGCTGCCGCTGCCAGGCAGTGCTGGGTTGGTTAGATACCAGGAGGAGAAACCCCAGGGGGGAGCTCGAGCAGGTGCCAGGGAGGCCACACCCTCACAGTGAGGCCGTAGTCAGGCTCAGAGCAAGACAGGCGGCTGGTCTCTCCTCTCCGCTGCCCGCCCCACTGTTCTCGCCAGGCTGTGCCCACACACCTGCAGGAATGACAGCTATTCCTGTAGCTGTCTCATCCCTCTTAGGGGACTATAACATTCCCCAGGGGGGCAAGGACAGGGTCTTATTCAGCTTAATACCCTCAGGGTGCCCAGCAAAGTCCCGGGCATCTACAGGGCGCTTGGGACCAGTGGCAGAAGGGCCCACAATTAAACCTAGACCCACTCTCGCCTCACCAAGTAAGATATAGCTGTGCATGGCAGGCGGCCCCCTGAACACGGCCCCTCTCCACGGACGTGTCTGCCCACCCAGCTGATGCTGCTGCCACAGCGTTAAGTGTGGGACTTCCCTGGCCTTACACGTGTCTCAGCCACCTCCTGAGAAAGGCAGGCGTGAGCGGAGGAGGGGAGCGAGAGGGCCTGCATGCAGAGAACGGAGGCAGATCTGAGCCCCTCCTGTTAACCCCTAGGGTAAGGATCGGCATGGGGCCCCGGGGGAGCCATCCTCAGCCCTGCCCAGCCCAGACAGGAAAACCCCAGAGCTGTCAGCAACGGTCTTGGTTACTTCGTCCCTCACTGGGCAGCTGTCTTCGTGAGCCTCTTGCCCGCCCAGAGGTTCACGGGTGAGGTCTCTGCCTTTGGCCCTCCAGAGCGGGGAACGAAGAGGGACCTTCGGGGGCTCCATCCGGCCAGCCCACCGCACCCACAACTAATCACACGGCTGAGCCCAGCAGCACGGACGCCCAGGACTCTGCAGCCAGCTCTGCCCTCTCGGAGGGCTGTCTGTGGGGCCCCTCTTCTGAAGTGGGGAGAACAGCCGTGCCTGGATGCTGGCACCCCGTCCCATGGGTGGTCCAAGACCAGTACATGTCCCCCATACTCCACGGCTCTCCTGGGCGGCCACAGCTTTTTTAGGCTGTGGTTTATATATATTACTGAACACTAACCCGAGCTCTTTGAGATACTCCGAAACTGCAAACACTGTGTCAACACCTAATCAAAAAGCAAGCGCTGCACCCCCTCGGAAGATGCCCATGTGCCGAGGAGCCAGAGGCCTCTCTCTTGGGAAGTGGTTTCTCCTTGGCTGAGGTCCCTGCGAGTGGGTGGGGAGGTGCAGGGGGAGGGGACACCTGGGGACAGTACCAGAGCCAGGGGACACCGACAGGCCTCATTCCTTCCGGCACGTTCAGTAGCTTAGCTCCTAGGACATTTCTCTCCTGAAAAATCAGAGCAGGGTTCCCCAAACTTCCACGGGCCCAGGACTCCACTGGGACCTTGTTACAATGCAGGTGTTGGCCGGCAGGTCTGGGCTGGGGTCGGAGACTCTACATTTCCAACCGGCTCCTCCCGGCGGATGATCGGGCTGCTTGTTTGAGGACTTGGCCCTGCCCTGTCCACCCGCCACATGGGGCCCAGAGGGCACGCCGAGCAGGCACTGCCCGCAAAGGATATGAATGAACCAGGATCTTCACGGCCGCTCTCCGGATGGGGTGGAAGGGGCTGAGGACGTACAAGGCGTTGGTGGCACTGAACCGGAAGATGGTCTTGCCTTTATTCAGCACGATGAAGGTCTGTGGACAGAGAGCTGCTTTAGGTCGGGGTGGAAGCCCCTCGGCCCTTGTGGAGACAGGTTTGGGGGGCAGTATTGGCTTAAACCCTAGAGCCCTGGCTAAGGGGTGGGGTGGCAAGAAGAGAGGGCCTGAGGGAGGGGTGAGGGATGGGGGAGCAGCATATTCTGAAGGTCATTGGACTCTCACTGGGTCACCATGGCTGGGAGGGGGTGAGGTCAAGTTTAGGAGAATGTCAAGGGTGGGTGGGATTTCCTTTACGTTCAAAATGACCATCCCAACAAGAAGGGCTCTCCTGATCCTGGCTGAATTGCTGTCACAGCAGCGGCCGGGGCTCAGCGGACGCTCCCTCCTTCTCCTTCTCCCTTGGACCTCTCCCTGCCTGGTGTGGCTTCCCCACTGGACCACGGGGGAGTGAAGCCCGAGGGGTGAAGACCAGGGTGGGGAAAGGGCAGACCCTAGCCCAGCAGAGAGCAGCGTTCCCATGACCCTGTCTCCCTTCCCATGACCCTGTCTCCCGGAGCCCAGGACAGATGTCAGCCCCACCCCGTGACACAGTGTCTCCCCTGGAGGGATTGTGAGCAGCCCAAGGTAGACCCTTCCCCAAGCTCCCAGAAGACACTGTCTACACAGCACGATGGGGCATGAGCATCGTGGCCGAGCCTCAGGCGCATCGAGTGGGTGTTTGGGCCGGCCCCCGAGGACAGCGGCCATGCCCCTGCCCAGCTGTACGGTGGCACGGCCGAGGCGGCACGGGGCTGGGCTCTCGCTTCTCTAAGGCGGCCGTTGCTGCTGAGACAAGGCTCTGTTTAATCTGGGTAGGGGGACGGGTTGACCAGATATCCCAGGACCAAACGTGCTGCTGTGGTGCCTGCCTTGCCCTGTGGGTTGCGGGCAGTGTGGCCGGGGTCAGAAAGGAGAGACAGAGGTTAGAGACCAGAATCATACCTGGGCCTCGGTTCAAGTATTCCCGGTCACAGGGACAGAGAGAGTGTCCCTGACTCCTTCCAGGCCCAGCTGCCACCAGCCCCCGCAGCTCAGCTCAGCCCTGCCGTTGGGTCCCCGTGCCACGACTGCTGCCTGTCCCAGCGAACTACGACCTAACCACCCCTTTGAGTTGCCATGGTAGCCTTGACTTGCCACCAGCTGCGG
Organism: Myotis lucifugus; assembly: GCF_000147115.1. NCBI lineage: Eukaryota > Metazoa > Chordata > Mammalia > Chiroptera > Vespertilionidae > Myotis > Myotis lucifugus. The sequence continues at coordinate 6,452 of NW_005873628.1, read as the reverse complement.
TCTTACCCCCACCCTAATTCTTACTTCTAGCTCTGACCAACCATGACCTAAGCCCACCCACCCTGACGAATCCCAACTCCCAGCCTAACTCTGACCCAAACTTGGCCCCAGCCACCAACCGGAACCCCGCCTGAGTCACGTGAACCAGGGGGAAGCAGGGCAGGTTCAAGGTCTCCCTGCCCACCTGTGCTCACACACAGATGTGGCTTTCCCTTCACCCTTGCCCACTCCCACCAGCATTGACGCGTGGAGACAGTCTGGAACCATACCACCCTCAGCCCCTTAGTCTCCTAAATGCCATCTCACACAGTCAGGTGCCCGGTGACACAGACACACAGCACTTACACCGGCCATGGACTTGTACCCGCCCTGGGAACACAGGTCCCCGCTGTGCTCACTGCTTCCTCCGCCCTGTGCTGACTGCAGCCCGTGAGCAGCCACTGTCCACGGTCCCTGCCTTCTGGGGAAAGTTGTCCCCCCAGTTCAAACCCACTTTCCTCCAGCAGGGAGGGTGAAGTGAGGGTGGCCAGGCTGGGGACCAGGCTTCTGCAGGAGCCCTGCGTGCCCGGGGTCTGGCCGGGTGCAGGGCTGGGCATTCAGTCCTGAGAGGTGAGGTCAGGGCAGGGGACTCCGACGGGGAGCTCACCTTCTGGATAGAAATCTATACGAGGCGGGAGCCTGACTCACCCTGTCCAGTGGGTAAAAGCCACCTCCTCTCCCTACACAGAGGAGGGACAACGGCAAGACAAGCCCCTCCCCACCCCTCTCAGACTTCCCACCGGCCAGCTTGGTCCCGCTGCCAGCCAAGGCCCAGTGGGTCCTCTGAGGCTGCCCACCGTCCCCAGTGAGGAGCGGGGACGCCGTGCTCTGGGGCCCAAACTCAACTCAGGACAGGACTCAGGGCCCGCCTCCAGCTCACACACACCATGGGGATGGGGTGCAGAGCTCCGCAGGTGAAGGCTAACCCCAGACAATTCCCCAAGCAGGGACTCCACCGGGTAGCAAGACTGTCACTGTGGCTGCCCTCTCTTTCCTCCTAACACCAAACAATCCCGGCTGCATATGTCTGGCCTTTTATTCTGGAACTCCAAAAGGAAGGTGATTGGAATATAGATCACTGATGACTCACTCCCCCAGCGCCCAGAGGAGCCCGCCCCAAAGAGCCCAGTGTGATGCCAAGGCCCTGTCCCCAACTGCCCGTTGGGGAAGCGTGGGAAGGGGTGGGGGAGTGGGGAGTGGGGGAGTGGGGAGTGGGGGAGGGGTAGGGGAGGGGGAGGGGGAGGGTCACGGGGTGGGGAAGTGCAGTCACCTTTTGGGTGCTATAGAAGGGGTCCAAGTCCTCCAGGGGCTCCCCAAGGAGCTCTCGGGGCGGGTTGCCGTAGAGATCCGGCAGCTTTTTCGAGGCCTGCAGGTCCAGCTGGGGTTGGAGAGCCTCCTCCTCGGGCAGCCCGTCCCGGCTCTCCTGCAGGGTGGCCGAGCCCCGGGCTTGCTTCTCCGCCATGCGCTTCTCGATGGCCGCCAGGGACTCCCGGGTGAACCTGTGGAAGCTGCTGGGGCCCCGAGGTACCAGGACGTCTGCCATCTTCTCATCCTGCTTCTGGGGCCCAGGCTGTCCTCCGGCCGCCTGCGGGGAAGCTGGAAGACACAGACGCCAGGCCTGACGCCACGCCCAGGGCCAGAGGGCAGGGTGGCGGACCTGCGGGGGAGCGGCTGTGCTGGCGGAGGGAAGGGCACGGTGTGCGAAGATGCTCCCAGACCAGGCCCGGTCTCCCCACGGGCACACCTGGTGGCTGCTGGCCTGGGTAAGCCCGGGGCCCTCCAGGCTGTGGGTGTGCACAGGGGCCCACAGGACCGTCACTCCTCACACCCCAAAGAGCACGTCTGAGTGCCAGTGGGCAAGAGTGATGGCGTCACCGAAGCTCCTCTTTCTGCCCCACTCAGCACAGAGGGAACACTGGCACCTGTTGGCTCCTCCTCCAAGCGCACTTTTTAAAATGTTTTCAAAAATATATTTTTATCAATTTCAGAGAGAAAGGGAGAGAGAGAGATAGAAACATCAATGAGAGAGAATCATTGATTGGCTGCTTCACACATGCCCCCTACTAGGGATCGAGCCCGCAACCTGGGCATGTAACCTGGTTCACAGGTCGATGTTCAACCACCGAGCCACCGCGGCTGGGCCCAAGTGCCCTTTGAGACACTTCTCACAACTGTGTGACACACTGTGGACCGAGAGGGACACCCCAGGGGGGCGGGGGCGGGCCTGCCCTCTCTTTATCTCAGATCTCTGGCAGGGCTGGTCCTGAACCAATGAATGATGGACTGAGTGATAAAAAGAACACATCGGTGAGGGGCCAGGACACTAGAAGGTCCCAGTGCAGCCCCCTCTCAAGCTTGTCCCTCCCACAGGAAACCCTGGGGCCCTGGGAGGGTGATCAGACGCCTCCTGGACCGAAGCCCACACTCTGGGCTTCTTTTCCAGCCAGGGTGGTGGGTCGCAGAGTGGGGGACACTCTGTCTGGTCTCCCCACCCCACCATGGGCCTGCCTGGGGGAGGGGGGCCAGACTTCACGTAAGGCCTGGAGATGCCAACATCTGGCAACAGGCGGGGGCGTCTGTGTCTGCCAAGAGACCCAGGCAAATCCTGTGGGCTTCTGGGAACAGCTGGATAACACGTTCGGAGTTGTCATCCAGATGTTGGCACCCGGGGGTACGCAGCTGCTGAGGAGCCCTGCTGAGAAGATTGCCATGAAATCCCTATGGTGAGGCATCCTTGCAAAGACAGGAAACGCTGACGGAGCATCTCAGACACCTCAGGCCTCCGCTAGGCACCCCCTCCCCCCCATTCTGAACAAAGGAGGGCTGATCCCAAGTGACAGCAGAACCGGAAAACGATGGCCTCTCATCCGCTAGGTCGTGCAGCCGGCACATGCGTGCGGCGCCAAACCGGGAGAATGTGGCCCCCGGTGGCCTCAAATGATCCAGGACCTGGTGTGAACATGCTCTGCCCATGACACAGCGACCAAGGAATGCGCTCCCGACTGTCCCACCAAAACAGGATGTGGCCGGCACAGCTCCTGACCAGGACACGGCTGGGAAGCGGTGTCGCTAATTACATCAGCCCCGGGAAGGGCCAGCACCGGCTCCGAGGGCAGGCGGACACCTGTTGGCGATCGCTGCCAGGGCAGAATCCCTCTCTGTCACCCCAGGGCCAGCGTGGCCCTGATCTTACTCCTGCGAAACCTGTCACCGGGGACCCCACACGCAGCCCTCCAAGGCGCCCAGCCCCAAGCGCTGTGGATGGATCGCTGTGAGTCGGGCACCTGGCCAGGTGGCAGGTAAACAGCGAGCAGACACAACACAGGCAGGCCTCGCCAGGGCGCCTCCGCTCCCCGGGAAGCGCAGCCCAGAATGTGTGCGGCCGGTGGAGGAGGACCTGGAGGTCCCGGGACCTCCGCTTTGAAACCACCCTCTCCCCCAGCCCCCTGTCACCCAAGTCAAGTTAGAGAAGCCTCCTGGTTACGATGGCAGGTGAGGAAGCAGGTTCCCGTGGATGAGAGGATGGGTCTGTCTACCTTCCACCTTTGAACACAACAGGCACGACCTCGTCCCTGAATGGGAATGGCGCGCTCTTTTCTCAGTTTGTGGAAATCGGGGTAACTGTAAATAACCACCTTTGTGCTTTTCTTCTGTGCTTGAGTTATTGAAGGTGATCACGTATTATTTTTAGGAGAACAATAATGTCAGTATTCTTTTTACGAAAACAAAAAAACAACAACAAAAAAGTCCACCTGGATGCAAGGCAGTCTTTGCCACCGTGAGCCACCACTAGACCCGTAAATCGGGAAACCTCCTCTTTGCTTGGCATTATTTCCTAAAAATAGTGTCTCTGCCTCTGCCTCACTGTATCCATCTGTGTCCACAGGCCTGTAACGGATCTGGAGAGACGCATATGTCATGGACCTGCAGAGGCTCACCGGTACACACCGGTGTGTGTGTGTGTGTGTGTGTGTGTGTGTGCGCGCACGTGCACGCAAGCTCACACCTGCATGTACGTCTGTTCTAGTAAAGGCGGTTTTGTTGTTGTTGTTTTTAATCCTCACCCAAGGATGTTTTCTTAATTGATTTTTTTTTAGAGAGAGAGAAAGGCAGAGAGAGAGAGAGAGAAGAGAAACACTGGTTGCTTCCTGAACGTGCCCTGACCAGGGATCGAACCTGCAACGTAGGCATGTGCCCTGACCAGGAATTGACCTGTGACCTTTTCGGTGTCCGGGACGACTCTCCAGCTAACTGAGCCGCCCGGCTAGGGCATGAAAGATGTTCTTAAAATTTGTATTGAAATCAACTATTCCTGCAGATTGGTGAACAGATCCTAAGTGTACAGGTGGGTGAATTTCCACAAACTGAACCACTTGGTAACTAGCGTCCAGGTCGAGAAATAAGTTGCTCCCAGCCCTTCAGACGGGTTCCCCTCCCATTACTAACTAACTACCCTCCCTCACCAAGGATAACCCTTGTTCTGACTGCCAACAGCATAGATTAGCTTTGCTTCTCCCTGTAGTTCACGAGCTCCTAACAGACCTCTCACAGGGATGGGGAAAGAATGAAAGAATCGGGGTGGGGGGAGGTAGAGAGGGGCGGGGCGGAGTGCATCTCACTCTCATTAACCTCTTCCTGAAATTTAGCGTTCCCTCCCCTTATGAATGCAGGTAGCAAAATGGAAGTGCTTACAGTGCCCACGGCCACTAGACACTGAGCCTAAGTCCCTGTCCCAGCACAGGCCCGCCAGGTATCTGGACTATGCTCGTCGATACTTCAAGATTACAATACCCACCGACCCGCTCTACAGCACATTGTTCGATACGTTAGTAAAGAGGCCCTGAGGATGGGGCCCTGGGTCTCAGGAAGGGCCCTTGGGGTAGAGTGGCTTCTGAAACCAGATTCCAGACCAAGGCCCCTGCTCCCCAGCAGCCAGGCGGCCTCAGGTTCCAAAGTAAACCAGCGGGAGTGTCCTTTGTCCCTGGGCCCCCGCAGGCGGCTCCTGTAGGCGGCGGGATCCATTCTCTCCCTGGTTCCTGCACCTGGCTCTGGCCCTGCCCTTCCTCCAGCAGCTCAGGGCCCACGCCCTGCTGTGGCCGAGCCTGGCTGAGCCCTGGCTGCGAGGCTTCCGGTGATGCCAGGGCAACGAAGGTCGGAGGTGGTCTGAGGGCGCTCCGGGCTCAGGCCCAGCCAGTCAGGTCCCCCGCCCTCCGGGGAGGACCGAGTCCCGGCTGGGGAAGACCAGGGGGGCTCTCTTGCTCCAACATGCGGGGGAGCGTGGATCTGATTTGACCCAAAGCCCACAGCTACTCTGGTCAATACCAGCCTCCATGACACTCTTCTCTCTCCCGGGACAGCTTCTCCCAGCTCCCCCTGCTCCTGGGCCAGTCTTCCCTGCTCTGGGGACACCCCCCCCCACTCCATCCTGTCCCAAGTTCTTCAGCTTCTGGCTAGCGAGAACACCTCTCCCTAAGTTCTGCCGGCTCCCAAGAATCAATAGGAGCAAACTGTGAGTGAACTCTCCTTTCAGACTGCTACCTACATGCTCCCGCTGCCCTCCCCCTGGCCCCTCCCCGTGCACCTCCACCACTCCCAGCTCAGACATCCCCAAACTCTTCCCCTGCCCTGTGTGACAGTACCCCGGTACCCCAACTCCTCTGGGGCCCCTTCTCTGACTGCCCACCCACACTGACCGCCCTCCTCGGGGCCGGGAGGCTGAGCCCCGCCTGCAGCCCTTGACCCCTTCCTTCCTGGTCCCCACTGTCCTGACAGCTGTCGGGTGAGTCTGGCCTCCCCAAACAGCCGGACAGCCTGTGCTTTGGACAGGGCTGGCGCGCCTCTGAGTCACTGAGGATGGGTGGGTAGTCACCTCGGGGCAGAGATGCTAGGGGGGCAGAATGCTGACTGTTCACACCCGAAAATGGACTCCCCTATACTGTCTCCTCTTTGTCGCCACCTGGACAAGGGACATTTTCCTGGACACACGGGGCACACTGGTGACTGGTGCTCCATCAATGGTGGTCACATGCCCTGACACGGAACGGGACAGCATGTGCAGCGGCGGGTACTGTCGAAGGGAGTGACCAGCACTGAGATTCCTGCCTCCAGAGACACCCTCAGTCCCGGACACCAGGACACCCGGTCATCCTCAGCGTGAGACGGGCGACCCCAGCCTCACCCCTCCTCGCAGCCCCTGCCGGCCTGTCAGAAAGCAGGCAAAGGCCTGCATCCTGAGTCACGTCTGGCATTCTGGTCTCCTTGGAGTCAGAGCCTCAGGAACACAGCACGGGAAGAAAATTCTCTGCCATGTAAATTTATGCAAAGCGCCCCGCGGAAGTGGTTCCCGGGCTTCCTGGAAAATCTCTGGGCACGAGCTTCCTAGAATATCTCAGCTGGCCGCCTCTGTGGGCACC
>NW_005873627.1:11363-22191 GCF_000147115.1 Myotis lucifugus | reverse complement strand
AGTAAAAAAGTTTCCCGGGCTTTGATTTCTTTTTGACCATGACTTCTTAATGCTGCCCTTATGAATTCTTTATGATTACTAAAAATGTCATTAAAAAGTCATCCTTGAAGCTTACAGATGTGTTTCTTTTCTTTTATCTAAGTTCAACATGAACATAAAATATTACAGTAAACCTTCTGTACACTTTGTTACATATATTAACATATACCTCTGGAAAGAGTATTTTATCACCCACAAATATAGTCCACCAGTTTTCTATTCTTATTTCTACCACTCATAATCTGAGATTAATTATTAGAAGTCATTACTCAAGTTCTCCACTGTGAAACTAGATCTATAATTCAAAAGCAGATTTTGTATCTAAATCAACTGGGAATCTTGTTCAAAAGGATATAATAGACAGCATCATTCTTCAACATACTGAAGTCTGAATTGAAACATGGAAATTTATATTTTCAGAAAGTTCCTAATGATGTAATGATATTCCTGTAATGGGAGTTTTTCCCAAAATGGAGTCAGATCACAATAATATAAACCAATATGTCAAAAGAGTATAGCAAACACAGCTGTAAGATCATCTTCCCTCTATTCTTGCTAGCACGACACACCAACAGACACGCAGTTCATTCAGCCTCATTAAATAATTATTGATCTTTATAACAAAATCCATAATCTAATTGGAGAACCCCTTCTGAAAAGTCTATTAGTGTAGCGGCTTTTTGATGTTCCATTTCTGTACAGTATTATTGTACTGTAGAAATTGATAAACTAATTTTGTCTGAAAGGTTTACTGACACTGAACTTCAATTTCCGACTTATTCAAGATCAGAATTAAAATTATACACTAGCTTTATATGAATAATCCAATAATGTAAAAATGACTGACAAGGAATGAATACAAACAAATTGGAGAATAATTTCTTAGAGAAATATTTTTCCTAAAAACTTTCCTAAAATTGTACCACTTTTTTTTGTTCTTCCCAAATAACTTAGATATGAGATTAGTCATCAGCAGCCAATATTTTAAATTCACATGAATTTTAGTCATTCAGCAAATTGTAAGGCTATTTTCATAATCAACAGTTGTTATAATAGGATTATGCAATTCTTTTCTGTGTAACTTACTCTAAGTTACTAAATTTATGAATCCTTAATTCTGTTATTTAATGTTGGCTCTAAACTTTAGCTGACTAAATGTAAAATAAGCACCAATCCAGGAACTTGCCATCCAGATTTTGTTTGTTTGTTTGTTTTTATCTACTACAGTTTCTTATATTACCACTACAGGTAATATGCCGTGCCTTTTCAATTTATTTTCAATAACTCAACACTATGTTAAAAATATTTACATTACCTCTTACATCAGTGATTTATTAAATTGAACCTTTAAATACCACTACAAATTATCCTTCATATTTCACCTTTACATATTTCTTCTTTGAAATACCCCATCATCTATAAAAGCACTTAACTTTATGTCTTGTGTCAGGAAAATCAATGCTAGAGAAAAAAATGGATGCTCATTTGAGGATTTATCTTATTGGTTGGCCCATTTCCAGATAGAATGCAAAAGATACTGAAAATATTTCACAAGACTTCTATAGGAGTTATCCTTTTTAAGAAGAGTAAATCTAAGTATGGAGCATATTTTTCCTTAGGAAATGTCAAAGTTAAATATTGGAACATCTTGCAAACTTATTATGTTAAAACTTACAACATTACATATTTTTATTATGAATTTCCTTAACAAACCATTCAACTCTCCCATAGTGAGAAATCTCTATGGTTCTGTATACATTTGTAATCTTTTGTTAGATATATAGTAATATAAATTTAATATCTAATAATTACATTCCCAATTTGTTGAATGAAAGGTGAATTTATTAAACAAAAGTAGTATGTAGAAAGTTTTGAACATATTTTAAATATGGATTTCAGTTGTGTTTATGTTCTCTACAAAGAAAGTTATGTACATTACTACTTAGTGCCTGGAGAAGTCTCAAAGTGAAATAATGTGTAATGGTAAGTTTGAACAAGGCTACATACACTTTAGAGTAATTACACATGACTTTACCTTTTTCTTGACATAAACTATTAATATGGTTGTGTCTGCTAGAGTTTTTGGCTAAAATACTCCTAGGCAAATAGACATCAGCCAAAATGTCAGAGTAGGGGCCTCTAAAAGTTTGCCCTTCCAGAAAAGCAATGAAAAAACTGAAAGAAATTGTGAGAATCCATATTTCATAACTGGAAATTAACCAAACATTTGCAGAAACCAATTTAGTCAATAAAAATGGTTGAATCTTGATAGAACAGTGAGTTTTGTGACAATTTCACCTACTGGAGTCCTGTCTCCAACATTTGAATAAATTTTCTTCTTCAAGTAAAAAATAACTAGAACTGAATCCTATAGTAAAATTTGTCAAGAAAGCAGGTCATGCAAGTTCTCTTACATGTTTTAACACAAAAATTCCAGAGCACAGCTTTAATGATGTTTTGTTTACTAATGTGTGGTCCCTATTTTAACGAATGGATACTTATATTACTACATCTCTGTTCTTTCTTTCTTTATTTTTTTATATATTTTATTGATTTTTTACAGAGACGAAGGGAGAGAGATAGAGAGTTAGAAACATCGATGAGAGAGAAACATCGATCAGCTGCCTCCTGCACACCCACTGGGGATGTGCCCGCAACCCAGGTACATGCCCTTGACCGGAATCGAACCTGGGACCTTTCAGTCCGCAGGCCGACGCTCTATCCACTGAGCCAAACCGGTTTCGGCCTCTGTTCTTTAATTAAATCCAATTTTAATTATCTTCACTGATTATTCTTTTAAAAATATTTTTATTGATTTCAGAGAGGGAGGGAAAGGGAGAGAGAGATAGAAACATCAATGGTGAGAGAGAATCATTAATTGGCTGCCTCCTACACATCGCACACTGGGGATCAAGCCTGCAACCTGGGCATGTGTCTTGACCAGGAATCGAACCATGACCTCCTGGTTCGTAGGTCAACGCTCAACCACAGAGCCACGCCAGCCAGGATTTTTAAAATCCTCACCCCAGGACATGCTGGGGATTGAACCCGCAACCCAAGCACGTGCTCTGACCAGGAATCAAACTGATAACATTTCGGTCCATGGGACGACACTCAAAATGTAATTCATACATCTACTTCGAAAATAGTTTTGGAATACAATAGTTCGCTTCCAGTCCCTAAAGAAAATAGCTACATGGCATTTAGTTTTTGTCCTGTTTTGTATTTGAAAGTGAAAAATGCAAGTAAGTAGGAGAATTGAAAACTTCTAAGATCCTGCAGAAGAGTAGCCTGAAATTTGTCACAGACTTTGCTGTCTTCAACAAACAGTGGTTCTCTGATCTGGTACTCAGTAGAATTACTTGCAGACCTTATAAACCATTAACATGTCTTTCTTATCTGAATTTATAGTGAAAATATATCATGACAAACCACAATAATCAGAAAAAGACTGATTTTAGTGCTTAGCAGACCTGATAGTAGCTACTAAAACTAGTATCATGGTAAGACAACTATAGGTATATCAACTTACCTCTAAGTCTCTGAGACTATCAGACAAAGATGAGGAAATAGCATCATTTTTCTGCTTCTGGGTTTTAATGATGGAATGGGGAGAAGGGACTTTCATTTTCTTAATAGTAAAAAAAAAATAGCACAATTCTCAGATAAGTTCAACATAATTCCTTACCTTTGATAATTTTTTAAAACTATTTTCAGAATTGAGGAGCTTTATGAGAATTTTAACTACTTTATAATAATATGAATGGTTAACTGATATGATTTCAACTCCTCGCATAGAAAGAAGCGCATTGAGACTGAGTAGGATGTGCAGAGGCACCAAGTACAGAGCCCATCCCAGCAGGCTGCAGATTTCAGCTCCTTGCATCTGGGAGGGACGCAATCGGGGGGCGGAGTCGGGTCCTGGGCAGGCCGGGGCTGGGCCTGACTGGGCCGGCACTTTTCAAAGGTTAGTCTTGCCATTTTTCAAAGGTTAGTCTTCTAGACACCCTAGAAAATCACTTATAAATATTAGAAATAATAAGTTTTGTTGAGATAAAACCAATCTTATCAACAAAATAAATCAATGGTTAAGAATATGTGAATCACATACTCTTACAATCTTCTAATCTTTATCTTTTTCTTTTAAACATATTAAATAACTAATTCAGTTTTTTGAAAAATATGTTTTTATTGATTTCAGAGAGGGAAGGAAGGGGGAAGAGAGAGGATAGAAACATCAATGATGAGGAGAATCATGGGATCAGCTGGGGGATGGAGCCTGCAACCAAGTACATGCCCTGACTGGGAATTCAAACGTGATCTCCTGGTTCATGATTCAACACCCAAACACCAAGCCACACCAGTCAGGCTAGTCCTTATCCTTTTCTTTTTGAGTCTCTAAAAAGTTATGTTGAGTTTCAACAAAAAAGGCACAATGACATTACTAGTTTATCGTTTGTAAAACTTCAGCTGAAATAGGTCTTTTTTCTCCTGAAAAATCCAAAATCTGCCATCAAGGCACCGAGCAACAAACATGAGATTTCCTATGTCCAAGTGCCAACGTGACAAGGTGCCTGTGATAAAAAAACAAAAAAATAAAAGGTCTGAGAGAAAGCTTCATATCAACTACCACTGTCCCTCAGAGAAGTAAGTTTCAGAAGGAAAATATTCTGCCTGTGTATGCTCATGTTCTTCTTACCTTGTGGAAGTAGTTAGTAAGCAGTAGCAAGAGCTTCAAGAATGAGCTCTTTCTGTCTAAAAGTCATATTCAAAGAGATTTCTAGCATTCATCCTAGATGAATGCTAGAATTCATCCTAGTGCTCCAGAAAGCATGAAAGGAAGGTGACCCTGTCTTTCAGTGTTCACTCACTAGGCCTCATCATTTCCCAAATGATCCTACTACTATATAATACTACTAGAATAATAATATATTGCTTTTTTCCCCCCTAAAAGATCTTTTTTTAAATTAAATCTTTATTGTTCAGATTATTACAGTTGTTCCTCTTTTTCCCCCTCATAGCTCCCCTCCACCTGGTTCCCACCCCACCCTCTGCCCTTACCCACCCCCCACTGTCCTCGTCCATAGGTGTACGATTTTTGTCTAGTCTCTTCCCCGACCCCCCACACCCCTTTCCTCCTGAGAATTGTCAGTCCACTCCCTTTCTATGCCCCTGATTCTATTATATTCACCAGTTTATTCTGTTCATTAGATTTTTTATTCACTTGATTTTTAGATTCACTTGTTGATATGTATTTTTTGTTCATAATTTTTATCTTTACCTTTTTCTTCTTCTTCCTCTTCTTAACGAATACCCTTCAGCATTTCATATAATACTGGTTTGGTGGTGATGAATTCCTATAGCTTTTTCTTATCTGTGAAGCTCTTTATCTGACCCTCAATTCTGAATGATAGCTTTGCTGGGTAGAGTAACCTTGGTTGTACAGTGGGGCCTTGACTTACGAGTGTCCCATCTAATGAGTTTTTCGAGATATGAGCAGTCTCTTGGCCAATTTTTTGCTTTCAGTTGCGAGCTAAACTTCGGGTTACGAGCCAGCTTCACATACCCCACTGCTAGTTACGCAGTGAATGTCACAGTGAACGCCACAACATCAGCCCAGCATCACGTGTCCCACTCGTTCACAATTGATTTGACATACGAGTAATTTGATTTACGAGCTCCGTCATGGAATGAATTAAACTCGTAAGTCAAGACCCCACTGTAGGTTCATGATATTCATCACTTTGAATATTTCTTGCCACTCCCTTCTGGCCTGCATAGTTTCTGTTGAGAAATCCACTGACAGTCATATGGGTACTCCCTTGTAGGTAACTGTTTTTCTCTTGCTGCTTTTAAGATTCTCTCTTTGTCTTTTGCCCTTGGCATTTTAATGATGATGTGTCTTGGTGTGGTCCTCTTTGGATTCCTTTTGTTTGGGGTTCTCTTGCACTTCCTGAACTTGTAAGTCTATTTCTTTCACCAGGTAGGGGAAGTTTCCTGTCATTACTTCTTCAAATAGGTTTTCAATATCTTGCTCTCTCTCTTCTTCTGGCACCGCCATAATTTGGATGTTGGTGCGCTTGAAGTTGTCCCAGAGGCTCCTTACACTACCGTCATATTTTTGGATTCTTTTTGCTTTTCTGGTTGTATGTTTTTTGCTTCTTCGTATTTCAAATCTTTGACTTGATTCTTGCAATCCTCTAGTCTGCTGTTGGATCTCTGTATATTATTCTTTATTTCAGTCAGTGTATGCCTAATTTCTAATTGGTCCTTTTTCATATCCTTGAGGGTCTCACTAGATTTATTGAGGGTCTCACTAAATTTATCAGAGGTTTCTAGAAAAATCTTGAAAAACCTTATAACTGTGGTTTTGAACTCTCTATCCAGTAGTTTGCTTTCCTCCATTTCTGTCATTTGTGACCTGTTTCTATGTCTCCGCATTATGGCTGCTTCCCTGTGTTGATAGGGTGGCTTTCTGTGCTAGGTGTCCTATAGGGCCCAGTGGCTCAGCCTTCCCAATTACCTGAGGTGGTCACTCATCGTGCACCCCTTTGTGGGTTTTGTGCACAGTCTTGTTGCAGTTAAGCCTTGATTGTTGTTGGTATCACTGGGAGGAATTGACCTCCAGGCCAATTGGCTGTTAGAATCAGCTGTGTCTACGGTGGGAGAACTTCTGTGCTGGAGACACCCTTATGGGGCAAGACTGGCTTCAGTGGGGCTTTGGTGCTCACTGAGTCTGCCCCTGAGTGTGTCCCTTATGGATCTGAGTAGTTGTAATCTGGATGGTCCCACTCTGACCACTGGGTACACGGGCTCTTGGATCTCTAAGGAGGTGCTAATTTAGCCTCTGCCTGAGGCTACCCAGCAGGAGCTATGGAGAGATCTGAGATTCCTCTTCTTTGTTTGGGGTTTGGAGCCCAGATGAGGCCCAGCTGTGAAACAATGCAAGCTGCTGTGGGGACTTGGGCTTTCTTTTGGATATTCTGGGTCTCTCTGACCCAGCTGCAGTTTGTTAGGAAATTTTAGATTGCAAAGGGCCAGGCTATTCAAATGTAAAAGCCTCTGTGCACAGCTTGGGTGGGACGGGGTCTCAGGGAATCAACAGGGCGGAGCAATCAGCTATGGCTAATCCTCAGCCCTACCCTAAGAGGCCCTGGGTCTCAGTGTCCCGCAGTAATTGCTGCAAGCACCTCTGAAAGAAAGCCGCCCTGGAGTTCTGCCCAATGCTAGACAGTCCAGTTTCTCCCCGTATGAGTCTGGGTCCCTAGAGACTCCCCCGGAAATGGAGTTCAGAGCAGTCGGGAGCTTGTGTCTCCCTCCCAATTGGAAAAGACAACCAAGTCCTCAGTTGCCAGCCCTTTCCGCGTGCGCCTCCGTACCTCTGCACTTTACTTCCGCACCTCCTCTGAGTGTCAGTGTGCTTTACTCTTTCCTTCTAGTTGTAGAATTTCCACTCAGCCAGCCTTCCTGTGGTTCTGGATGATGTTCGTTTTGTCTTTTAGTTGTATTTTTGAAGTGGTTGTGAGAAGCAGTAATTTCCAGTGTTTACCTATGCCACCATCTTGGTTTCTCCCAATAATATATTGTTAATGCTAGAATAACTCCAGAGATACTTTCTGTAAAGGGTCAGATAGAAATATTTTTGGCTTTGTGGGCCAAAAGGAATAATCTGATAAAAAAATATAGATTAAAAAAAAAGAATCTGGATATTATGTAGATAATCACATAATAAGAAATGAAACTAACTTTTATATATTTCATTTACATATTTTATGAAAATATAAGCATAATAATTTTAATAGTACAAATATAATAAGAACAAAAAAATTTTGCGTCAGAGGTTTACAACATTTTGCTTGATTGTATTTCAAATTTAATATTTCCTATCAAAATTGATCACAAAGATTCATAAATTAATGATAAAAAGGAATGAGATTTTATGTAGCTTATCTTTGAAAATATTCACATAGGTACTGTCAGGTACTGATATTAATCCATAAGCTTATAATTAATTGAATACATTTATTGCTTAAATGCCATTTATGGAAGTCTTAAATTCTTTTGATATTTGCCTCTTGGTATGTCATTACATTGCAGATCAGTCACGTCCAATTGATAGACCTCTCCTGCAATTAAATAGCTTATTAAACATAGAAATTTCCTAAGAAAATTTATCCACTGAAAATTTGTATTTGATTGGAGATAATACTTGTTTTAACTTTTGACAGCATGGGAAGTGGGTAAAGAAGCTTGAGAATACTTGTGATTCAAAATACTGTCACTGTCATCAAAATGATTTTACTACTGTATAAAGCCTCACATATAAACTTTCTCTTTTAGTTTTTGGATGAATTATTTGAGAAACTATTCTATATAAAAGCTAATTTCCAGAGCCATTCAATAATAGTGGCTAAGGACAGTTATCATTCAGAAAAATGTCAGTTTCAGTCCTGAGCTAAAAAAAAAAAATCCCACTAAAACATTACCACTGCTAGCTCATTATACTGAAGTGTGGCAGGGCAAGTAGGTTACTCCAGTTGTGTCTGACTAAATATTACAGAACTTACTATGGTTAAATCCACAAGAGAAATTAAGTTCATCACTGAACGTCTGGTTAAATTTACATGAGAGAATGTTTTCTGCAAAGTACGTTGATGAATAATACAATTATTGGAAGTTTTCGACACCATCTGTTTCATTGTAAAATCTCCCAACTAATCCTTTTCCTTCTCTACACATTTTCCCCACTATTATTTCTGACACATCTTAGGTTGTACTGAATTAGTATTTTTTCATCTACTTTGAAATTTTCCTTCTTGTAATTATTCTACACAGACTATTTGAGAGTTTAATTCTTTGGTCACTTTCTACTTTGCATTGACCCATCTGATTAACAATGAAAAATGAACATACTGGTAATATGTGTACACTTTTCAGAAATAAAAAAACACACAAAAGTATACAAATAGTTGTCCTGTTTTTTTCATCAACTAAGAAAGTTGCTCCCAATGTTCTCAACACTTCATTCAATTGCTTTAACAGGCTCACAGTCTTCACTTGTGAGTTTTTTTTATTTTGATTACCTTTACTTTCAAATGCTACAATCACAAAATTCAATTAATTACCAGCAATAAATAGCTCCTAGTAATGGCTAATTCAGAAAATTTATTTAACAGCTTCATTTTTAAAAATATTGATTTCAGAGAGGAAGGGAGAAGGAGAGAGATAGAAAAATTCATCGGCTACCTCCTGCATGCCCCCTACTAGGGATCAAACTCACAATCCAGGCATGTGCTCTGACCTGGATTCAAACAGTGACCTCCTGGTTCATGGGTAGATGGATCAACCACTAAGTAACACTAGCTGGGCAGCTTCATGTTTTCAAACTAAGTTCTTCCATGAAAAAATATTTCATTTTCAATTTCTTAGTTTTTCTAATCATTGTTTTTGGTAAGTTGGGAATATTGTGCTGAGTCTTTGTTTTGGTAATATAAATATATATAATATTGTTTTAACACTATTACTAGTACTATTGCATAATAAAGTGAATTATTTGCCTTCTAATTTGATAAGAAAATAACTGTCACGTCACTGTGACTTTGAAAAGCACAATATTAAAAAAAGCACAATATTCAAAGCCCATTTTTCTTGTTATGACACGATAAGTATGCACTAGTAATAAACAAATAGAAAAGACAAGTCAAAGTAAAGTGATGCATGTGACAATCAAAATGTATAATACATGGACACAGACAATAGGGTGGTGAAGGCCTGGGGTGGGGGACAGGACAGGTTAGAAGGGGTCAATGAGGGAAAAAAGGGGACATACTGGTATATAATACGTTTGACAATAAAGATTAAAAAAGTACAATAAGAAATAATGATATAAGAAAAAAATTTCTTTAGCAATTAAAAAATGCTATGAAATTACAACTGAATCACTGCAATTTGTAGTGTGTCAAACAAAGAAAACTGATACTAAAAAAAGCTGCATGGGATGTCTTATGACCATTAAACTCTACTGCTCTAATGAGAAAAGAGCCATGGACAATACAAAAATGAACAGGCATTTATGTGTTTCAATTAAATTTTATTAACGGACAGTGAAATTTGAGTTTCATATAAATTTCAATAACATAAAATATTATATTCAATTTTTAAATCCATCGAATAATGTGAAAACCATTATTAGTTCATGAATTATGTAACAGAAGGTATTATACCACTTTTGTCCAGAAGAGAAAAATTTGCCAACTATTGTTCTAGAGTAACAATATTGTTTTGCTTCTGTTAATTATAATTAAATAACTATAGAGGTAATAATAATCACCTAATAATTACATGCTAATTAAATTAAACAATTTACATAATTGAAGATGTAAAAATATCGAAGAGAGGTTTCCTGATTAATGTGCTTCAATGTGTAATTCATTGCAGGAACTTCAGGAGCTGACCCCAAGAAACAGACTAGGGTGAAAATTTAAAAAAATTTTTTGTCTCCTAATATATCCTTTAACAATATATTAATACTCACTACGGAATACACTTTTCATTTTTTTTTAGAGCGTGAGGAAGGGAGGGAGGTGGAAAGGAGGGGAAGAGGAAACATCAATGTGAGGGAGAAACATCAATCAATTGCCTCCACATAAGACCCCACTGGGGGATTTCAACAAACAACCTGGAAACATAAAATTCCTAAGATGAAATTATAGGGGAAAAAGCTTCTTTAACTTGTACTTGGCAACAAGCTTTTCGGCTATGATACACAAAAGCATAAAGAACTAAAGCA
>NW_005873627.1:0-11060 GCF_000147115.1 Myotis lucifugus | reverse complement strand
CTTGTCTGTGAAGCTCTTTATCTGACCTTCAATTCTAAATGATAGCTTTGTGGGTAGAGTAATCTTGGTTGTAGGCTCTTGATATGCATCACTTTGAATATTTCTTGCCACTCCCTTCTGGCCTGCATAGTTTCTGTTGAGAAATCCACTGACAGTCATATGGGTACTCCCTTGTAGGTAACTGTTTTTCTCTTGCTGCTTTTAAGATTCTCTCTTTGTCTTTTGCCCTTGGAATTTTAATGATGATGTGTCTTGGTGTGGTCCTCTTTGGATTCCTTTTGTTTGGGGTTCTCTGAACTTCCTGAACTTGTAAGTCTATTTCTTTCACCAGGTAGGGGAAGTTTCCTGTCATTACTTCTTCAAATAGGTTTTTAATATCTTGCTCTCTCTCTTCTTCTGGCACCGCCATAATTTGGATGTTGGTGTGCTTGAAGTTGTCCCAGAGGCTCCTTACACTACCTTCCTATTTTTGGATTCTTTTTGCTATTTGCTTTTCTGGTTGGATGTTTTTTGCTTCTTCATATTTCAAATCTTTGACTTGATTCTTGTGATCCTCTAGTCTGCTGTTGGATCTCTGTATATTATTCTTTATTTCAGTCAGTGTATGCTTAATTTCTATTTGGTCCTTTTTCATATCCTTGAGGGTCTCACTAAATTTCTCAGAGGTTTCTAGAAGATTGAGTAACCTTATAACTGTGGTTTTGAACTCTCTATCCAGTAGTTTGCTTTCCTCCATTTCTGTTATTTGTGACCTGTTTCTTTGTCTCCGCATTTTGGCTGCTTCCCTGTGTTGATAGAGTGGCTTTCTGTGCTAGGTGTCCTATAGGTCCCAGTGGCTCAGCCTCCTTAATTACCTGAGGTGGACACTCTTTGTGCACCCCTTTATGGGCTGTGTGCATAGTCTTGTTGTAGCTAAGCCTTAATTGCTATTGGTATCATTGGGAGGAAGTGACCACCAGGCCAATTGGCTGTAGAGACCAGCTGTGTCTACAATGGGAGAACTACTGTGTTGGAGACACCCTTATGGGGCAGGACTTGCTTCAGTGGGGCTTTGGTGCTCACTGAGTCTGCCCCTTGAGTGTGTCTCTTATGGATGTGAAGAGTTTTAATCTGGTATGGTCTCACTCTGACCCCTGGGTACACTGACTCTTGGATCTGTAAGGAGGTGCTAAGTCAGCCATTGCCTGAGGCTACCCAGCAGGAGCTACAGAGAGATCTGCAGATTCCTCCTTTTTGTTTGGGGTTTGGAGGTGCCCAGATGAGGCCCAGCTGTGTAGCAATGCAGACTGTTGTGAAGCCTTAGGCCTTCTTTTGGATATTCTGGGTCTCTCTGACCCAGCTGCAGTTTGTTAGGTTTTAGGTGGTGAGAGCACAGGCCATTCATATGCAGAGGCTGCTGCACACAACTTGGGTGGGGTTGTAAATTGGGTGGGGTGGGGTCTCAGGGAATAACCAGGACGGAGCAAACAGCAGTGGCTACCAGTCAGCCCTGCATTGGTAAGGTCCCTGCGTTTCCGCATTCCGCGCCCCCGTGCAGGAACAATGATCACTGCAGGCACCTCTGAGAGAAAGGTGCCCTCATTCCTGCCTGATGCCAGATAGTCCAGTTTCTCCCCGTATGAGTCTGGGTCCCCGGAGTCTCGTCCAGAACTGGAGTTCAGAGCAGTCGGGAGCTTGTATCTCCCTCCAGATTCAAAAAGAGAACAGTGCACCCAGTTGCCAGCCTGTTTCCCGCCCTCTTCAGTACCTGTGCACTTCTGCACCTCTCCATCTCCTACCAGTTTCAATGCACTTTTCTCTTTCCTTCTTGTTGTAGAACTTCCACTCAGCCAGCCCTCCTGTGGTTATGGATGATATCCATTTTGTCTTTTAGTTGTAGTTTTGATGTGGTTGTGCACGGCAGCAAGTACAGGTGTGTACCTATGCCGCCATATTAGTTCCTCCTCCCATAGGTTTTTGATAACTTTTCCAAGCAATTTTAAATATTACATTTGCTTTCCAAATGATCAATATAAGACAAAGTGTGCATATATAACTTATCCATTTTTGCATTTTAGAAAACGGAAGCTGATAATTTAACTCCTTCATGCATACAGGACTGCTAACATAGATATTCAGATCCCTATGGTGAATTTTAGATGTTATTATTGGTTCTAGTAAAAAATATTTTCAGCACCAAGAATGAACTATAACTACATAAAAAGCAGACAAATTCTACTAGGGAAGAGTTACTATAAAAGCAGTAACCATACAAAAGGCTACCCTTCTCCATCAGGGAAGTGTTGTAAATATAAAGGAAGATGACATGCAGCTCCTCTTTTATTAACTGAAATCAAATCTTCATTTCCTCTGACTCCTGCTCTTCCTTATAATTACTGCTTCCCCCTGATCTATAGTTTCCCTGACATTAGGATATGTGCACTCACTAATAAAACCCTGATATCTGATGTTGTCTTAGCATGATGGCTCTCTAATCTATTATCTTTTCAGCAAAGATTGGGAAGAGGCATTTTAAGGCTCTTGACTGGGGGGCAAAATAAAGAAGGATAAGTATCCACCAGTTCAGAGATGTTTTAACATATCCTTATATATATTTAACAATTGATCATATTATATTTAGTATGAATTTATACCCAAATATATCAAGGAATCCACCCCCTCCCCCAAAAAGTTTAGTTATAAGTAGTGTGATTAAGGAAAATGGAAATATTATCTCAAAACCTTCTGTAAATTAGGTGCATTATAAATTGTGAACATAAATCCACCTACCTGTATGTTAATATTCCTTTTGTACAGAGGTGAATGTTTGACTTGTCCATTGAATTTGGAGAGTACAGTGGTAGATATATTTTATGGATTCTAATTATATGGAAGGTGACTTGGACAATCAAGTCAAACAGGTACAAATAAAATACCAGAATTTTGAGGAATTAATCTTTTCACTGAGATTGATTTTTCTTATGACCATGACCCAACTGACATGACCAGCTGTCAGAGAAAACAAAAAGAGGGGTGTGTTCATAAGGTTTGGCACAAATTCATGTAGGTAATTGCTTAGACCAAAGGATTAATTGTCTTTTAAACAACCAGCTGCTACTTACTTGCCAGTCATTTTTTTGACATATATTCTACCTCTACATTGATTTTTAATGTTTAAACCAAAATACATTTTTCTTTCTCATAGTACTATCTCCAAAATTTAGAAGATTATGTTTCAAGACTATTCAGATCCAAACCATAATAAAACATCTTTCATACTCAACCTGAATTTTTCTTTCAAGTTACCTCCTCTACTTTCCTGATGCTCAATTTATTGTCCAGTCAACACATTCTCCCAGGAGAAATGTGTATGCATCTTTGTGAGTGTGTTTTGTAGAGAAAGCAAAGTCACTTCACAGTTTAAAGTTATACACATAACTGAAAACACAGAAAAAAGCATTATAAAATACTGACAATAAAATCAATTACTGTACACCAGGACAGAAAAAAATTTAAAAAATAAGGAACCTGGCCCCTTTTCAGTTAACATACACACCATATTTTCTTTCTTTTTTTTTAATTTTTTTTATTTTTTATTTTTCACTAAAAGTATTACAAAGGGTATTAGATAAGTGTCCTTTTTTCCCCCCCGCCCTTGACAGGCCCCTGCCCTCCCTTACCCCCCAGTGACTTATGTCCATTAGTTATGGTTATATGGATGCATACAAGTCCTTTGGTTGATCACTTACTCCCCTCCCTCCTGTCCCCCAACCCTCCCTGGCCTTCCCACTGCAGTCCGTCAAACAGTTTGAGGCAGCTCTGCCACTGTATTTATTATTGTTCAAAAGTTTGTAATGGTCTCTATTATCCATGAAAGAGTGCGATCCTGTGGTATTTTTCCTTCATTGACTGGCTTGTTTCACTTAGCATAATGCTCTCCAGTTCCATCCATGCTGTTGCAAATGGTAAGAGTTCCTTCTTTTTAACAGCAGCATAGTATTCCATCGTGTAGATGTACCACAGTTTTCTAATCCATTCATCTACTGATGGGCACTTAGGCTGTTTCCAAATCTTAGCTATGGTGAATTGTGCTGCTATGAACATCTGGGTGCATATATCCTTTCTGATTGGTGTTTCTGGTTTCTTGGGATATATTCCTAGAAGTGGGATCACAGGGTCAAATGGGAGTTCCATTTCCAGTTTTTTGAGGAAACTCCATACTGTCTTCCATAGTGGCTGCACCAGTCTGCATTCCCACCAGCAGTGCACAAGTGTTCCTTTTTCTCCACATCCTCTCCAGCACTTGTCGTTTGTTGATTTGTTGATGATGGCCATTCTGACAGGTGTGAGATGGTACCTCATTGTTGTTTTGATTTGCATCTCTCGGATGATTAGTGACTTTGAGCATGTTTTCATATGTCTCTTGGCTTTCTGAATGTCCTCTTTTGAAAGGTGTCTATTTAGATCCTTTGCCCATTTTTTGATTGGATTGTTTATCTTCTTTTTGTTAAGTTGTATGAGTTCCCTATAAATTTTGGAGATTAAGCCCTTATCAGATATGACGTTGGCAAATATGTTTTCCCACGAGGTGGGTTTTCTTGTTGTTTTGTTGATGGTTTCTTTTGCTGTGCAGAAGCTTTTTATTTTGATGTAGTCCCATTTGTTCATTTTCTCTTTAGTTTCAACTGCCCTAGGAGCTGTATCAGTGAAGAAATTGTTTTGGCATATGTCTGAGATTTTGTTGCCTTTGTATTCTTCTAGAATTTTTATGGTTTCCTGTCGTACATTTAAGTCCTTTATCCATTTCGAGTTTATTCTTGTGTATGGTGTAAGTTGGTGGTCTAGTTTCATTTTCTTGCATATATCTGTCCAATTTTCCCAACACCATTTATTGAAAAGACTATCTTGGCTCCATTGTATGTTCATGCCTCCTTTGTCAAAAATTAATTGAGCATATTGGTTCGGGCTAATTTCTGGACTCTCTATTCTATTCCACTGATCTATATGTCTGTTCTTGTGCCAGTACCAGGCAGTTTTGAGAACAGTGGCTTTGTAATACAGCTTGATATCTGGCATTGAGATCCCACCTACTTTGTTCTTTCTCAGGATTGTTGCAGCTATTCGGGGTCTTTTTTTATTCCAGATGAATTTTTGGAGAGTTCGTTCTAGATCTTTGAAGAAGGCCATTGGTATTTTAATGGGAAGTGCGTTGAATGTATAGATTGCTTTGGGTAGTATGGACATTTTAATGATGTTGATTCTACCAATCCAAGAACATGGTATGTTCTTCCATCTGTTTATGTCTTCCTCTATCTCTTTTTTCAACGTCCTGTAGTTTTCTGAGTAGAGGTCTTTAACCTCTTTAGTTAAGTTTATTCCTAGGTATCTTAATTTTTTTGGTGCGATGGTAAATGGGATTGTTTTTCTAATCTCTCTTTCTGAAAGTTCACTATTGGTGTATAGAAATGCCTCAGATTTCTTGGGGTTAATTTTGTATCCTGCTACATTGCCAAATTCATGTATTAAGTCTAGTAGCTTTTTGATGGAGTCTCTAGGGTTTTGTATGTATAATATCATGTCATCTGCAAATAAGGACAGTTTTACTTCCTCTTTTCCAATTTGGATGCCTTTTATTTCTTCTTCTTGCCTAATTGCAATGGCTAATACCTCCAGTACAATGTTGAACAGGAGTGGTGAGAGTGGGCAACCCTGTCTTGTTCCTGTTCTTAGGGGAAATGGTGTTAGTTTTTGTCCATTGAGTATGATGTTGGCTGTGGGCCTGTCATATATGGCTTTTATTATGTTGAGGTATGACCCTTCTATTCCCACCATTCTGAGAGTTTTTATCAAAAAAGGGTGTTGGATTTTGTCGAAAGCTTTTTCTGCATCAATTGATATGACCAAGTGGTTTTTTTCTTTCAATTTGTTTATGTGATGTATCACATTTATTGATTTACGGATGTTGTACCATCCTTGCATCTCTGGGATAAATCCTACTTGGTCATGGTGTATGATCCTTCTGATGTACTGCTGGATCCGATTTGCTAAGATTTTGTTGAGGATTTTGGCATCTATGTTCATGAGGGATATTGGCCTGTAATTCTCTTTCATTGTGATGTCTTTACCTGGTTTTGGTATTAGGGTGATGCTGGCTTCATAGAATGAGCTTGGAAGTGTTCCTTCCTCTTGAATTTTTTGTAGTAGTCTGAGGAGGGTAGGTTTTAGTTCTTCCTTGAATGTTTGGTAAAATTCCCCTGTAAAGCCGTCTGGCCCTGGGCTTTTGTTTGCTGGAAGCTTTCTGATGACTGCTTCAATTTCTTCCATAGTTATTGGCCTATTGAGGTTTTTAGATTCTTCCTGATTGAGTTTTGGAATGTTGTATTTTTCTAGGAATTTGTCCATTTCCTCCAGGTTGTCTAGTTTGTTGGAGTAGAGTTGCCCGTAGTATTGTTTAACAATCATTTGTATTTCTGTGGGGTCTGTTGTTATTTCGCCTCTATCATTTCTGATTTGTTTATTTGGGACCTCTCTCTTTGCTTCTTGGTGAGCCTGGCAAGGGGTTTGTCAATCTTGTTTATCCTTTCAAAGAACCAGCTCTTGGTTTCATTGATTTTCTGTATTGTTTTTTTGGTCTCTATGTCATTGATTTCTGCTCTAATCTTTATTATCTCCTTCCTTCTGCTCACTCTGGGTTTTCTTGTTGCTCTCTTTCTAATTCTTTGAGTTGTAGAGTTAGATGATTAAATACCATTTTTTCTTGTTTTTTGAGATAGGCCTGTAGAGCTATAAACTTCCCTCTCAGGACTGCTTTCATTGTGTCCCAGAGGTTTTGGATTGTTGTGTTTTCATTGTCATTAGTGTCCAGGATGTTTTTAATTTCTTCTTTGATGTCATCGGTAACCCAATCAATATTTAATAACATGCTATTCAGCTTCCAAGTGTTTGAGTATTTTGGGTTGTTTTTATTGTAGTTTATTTCTAACATTATGCCATCATGGTCTGAGAAGATGCTTTTTATGATCTCAATCTTCTTGAATTTGTGGAGACTTTGCTTGTGACCCAATATGTGGTCTATTTTTGAATATGTCCCATGAGCACCTGAGAGGAATGTATATTCCGCAGCTGTGGGGTGTAGTGTTCTGAAGATGTCAATTAAGTCCATCTGATCTAGTGAGTCATTTAGGATTGCTGTTTCTTTGCTGATTGTTTGTCTAACGGATTTATCCAGTGATGTCAGTGGTGTATTAAAGTCCCCTACTATGATTGTGTTATTGTTGATATCTCCCCTGATATCTTCCAGAAGTTTTCTTATGTATGTGGGTGCTCCTGCATTGGGTGCATATATGTTTACCAGGGTTATATCTTCTTGTTGTATTGATCCCTTTAGTATTATGAAGTGGCCTTCCTTATCTCTGGTTATGGCCTTCACTTTGAGATGTATTTTGTCAGATATAAGTATTGCTACCCCAGCTTTCTTTTCCTTTCCATTTGCGTGAAAGATATTTTTCCATCCCTTCACTTTCAGTCTGTGTGAGTCCCTTTTAATGAGGTGGGTCTCTTGTAGACAGCAGATGTGTGGGTCATGTTTTTTTATCCATTCAGCCACTCGGTGTCTTTTATTTGGAGCATTTAGTCCATTTACATTTAAAGTTATTATTGAAAGGTACTTGTTTGTAGCCATTCTTTTTTTGTGTGTGTGTGGCTGTTTTCTTTCTGAGCTTGATGTTTCTTCTTTTTACGCCAGTCCCTTTAGCATTTCTTGCATGGCTGGCTTGGTGGTGATAAACTCCCTTAGCCCTTTTTTGTCTGTGAAGCTTCTTATTTCCCCTTCAACTTTGAATGATAGCCTTGCTGGATAGAGTATTCTTGGATTCAGTCCTTTGCTTTGCATCACTTTGTAGATTTCCGTCCATTCTTTTCTGGCCTGATGTGTTTCTGTTGAGAAATCATTTGATAATCTAATGGGAGATCCCTTGTATGTTACTTTCCGTCTCTCTCTTGCAGCCTGTAAGATTCTCTCTTTATCCTGAACATTTGCCATGGTAATTATGATGTGTCTTGGTGTGGGTCTTTTCGGGTTCACCTTGTTTGGGACTCTCTGGGCTTGTGTGACTTTTTTCTTCCCCACCTCAGGGAAGTTTTCTGATATTATTTCTTCGAATAGGTTTTCTAACCCATGTTCATCTTTCTGTTGTTCTGGCACCCCTATTATTCGTATGTTGTTTCGTTTCATGTTGTCCCAAAGCTCCCTTAGGCTCTCCTCCTGTCTTTTAATTTTTTTCTCCATTTGCAGTACAGTTTGAGTGTGTTTTGCTTCCTTGTCTTCTAATTCACTAATTCGGTCCTCCGCTTCTCCCAGTCTACTGTTGATACTTTCAATGGAGTTTTTTATTGAAGCTATGTCGCTCTTCATTTCTTCTTGGGACTTACTTAAGTTGTTGATTTTTTCATCTGTTTCTTCTAGCTTCTTGTATAAGTAGTTGAGTTTTTCATCTGTTTCTTCTTGCTTCTTGAACATCTGGTGCATGTACTCTAGGAACCTTATTCTGAATTATTTTTCCGTCATGTTGCATATCTCTGTCTCACTTAGCTGCTTTTCTGGCGAGTCCTCCTTTTCTTTCCTTTGGGGGTTTCTTTGTCTACCCATGTTTGATCTCACTGACATGACTAGTTGTTGAATCGTTCAGTGGCTGGACCCTGGGTGGCAGTGGCTGCTCCCTGGGTGGCAGTGGCTCCTCGGGCTGTGGTTGCTCCTTGCGCGGTTGTGGTAGCAGCGGCTCCTCTGTTGATAGCAGAGCCTCTGGTGGATGCTGTTCACAGCTGTGGTGGCACTTCTGGCTGGTGGAGGGAGGCTTCACACACAGCAACTGTTCCCCAGGCAGAGCGTATGGTGATCAGGAGGCCGCTGTTGCTTGAATCTGCTGCGTTGATTTAAAGGCACAAAATACAACACAACAAGGCACAACGTACCAGGCACTAAACACTATTGTATCTACGATATTACTAACCCCAAATAAAGGTGGCCACCCGAGCTAAGAGAGTTGAGAGATAAGGGGGAAAGAAGAGAAAAAGGTAGAAGAGAAAAAAGAAAGAAAGAAAAAAAGGAGTGCAAAAACGAAATTGGAAAAAGGGAGGGGAAAAAGAGGAGGAAAAAAAAAGAAAAAAAAATGTAAGAGAGAAAAGAGAATGAAGTATAAAAGGGAAAGAGACTATTTATATGAGGAGAAAACTCCTATAGGTCCGCCACTAATACCAACAAGTTACAGCAACAGATTCCTGGAGATGAATACAAACTACAAACAACCAATAATATCAAGCGACGCAAGGGGAAACAGAAACACAGAAATAACCAAGGGAGGGGGGGGAGAGGGAGGGGCAGGCAAATTAAAAGAATAAGCAGTCTAACCTCACAAACAATCCTAAAAAAAAAAAACCCCAATATACTCGTCAATCAAGCAAACAACAATAAGACAATAGAGAGAGAAAAGAAGAAGAAGAGAAAAAAAAATTGGATAGTGAAGGAAGATAAGGGAAAGGTGTATAAGGATTTAGAACAGGGGATTGGACGTAGGATATATAAGCAGGGTTAAATTTTGACAGGGGGTAAAAAGAGTAGGGAAAATCAAAAGCTGGAGTAGGGTAAGAGAAACAGGACAGCAAAAAGGAAAAAGTGGGGAAGATTGTTTAGCACAGAGGCAAATTGAGGTAGAGAAAAAAGTTGCTAAAGGAACGATGAAAATAGAATGGAGAACATTAGTCCCAAAATAAAATAAAGACAAAATAAAATGACACTTAAAAGAATGGTAAAATGGTAGCGGTAAAAATACTAGTTAAAAATAAAAATGTAGTAGCTGAAAGGGCAAAATCAGGTGATGGAGAAAAAGAAAAAAGAAAAACAGAAAAAAAAATGTTTTCTTAGTTAAAAGGAGAAAAAGTCATTTAAAAAAATAAAAATAAAAATGTGCAGTAATGCAGGTGCTTCAGATCTTCTACTCTTCTTATTGGCCCACCCGGAATTCAGGAGAATGTTGAATTTCCCTCTGATACACTGCTCCTCCGTGTTGTAAGCCACAGTCCTGATTTATTGCCGGCCGTAAAATCCCCTTATTGCCTTATCTGTATTTACAGAAGAGTCAGTTCGTGGCTCTGCCTCTGGGTGGCAGTGTTTCTGGATTGACCTCCGAGGCTATAAGTTCTCTCCGACCAGGAGCTCTGTATTGTACCTGAACCAGCTCCGCCCAGAGCTGGTTCCCCAGGCACCACTCCCAGCTCTGTTTCCCCGGCTCCCCAAAAACAGTCTTCCCCTACAAGCTCTGCTAGTGACCCCAACTGGGGAATCACATCCACTGGGGTCAACAATCAAACTCACAGAAGTAAGAGGAAGTGTGCAAACAAGAGCCTGGGAAGCTGTTCGAACTCGCAGGGTTCCACCCTCCAGAACTGCGCGAAATGTCTGCGCGTTATGTCTGCGCGCGCTCAAGCCCCTGGCAACAAGTAGCCGGCTATCAGGGAAACTCTGAGGTAGCCCTTTTTGCATCCAGTCCAACTATGGGCTCATTTATAGTGTTACCTTCTGGCAGCAGCCCTGCGGGAGCCCTCCCCACTTGCGGATTACGCTGGCCTCTATGTGCGCGGATTTTGGAGTGCGCAGATTTCCCCCTGCGCCCGCGCGCGCGTTTCTCGCTCCAACCTGAACTGCAAACCGCACCTTTGGGGTAAGTCTAACCTTTCCGTGGAGGGATGCAGGTCTCCGCTGGGCTCTTGTAGTCGCTCTGCTTGCGAGTCGTTGCCTCCGGGTCAGTAGCCGCAGGGTTAGTAACCGCTCTCTGGATGCCGGTAACTGCTTCCCAAGATGGCGCGGTCTCGCCGCTGCGCTGGCGCCCAGGGGGAGGTTTCAGCCTCAATCTCTAACCATCCGCATTTTTTAGGAGTTCTCTGTCTTTCCTGGCTGCAGACTGTCTCTCAGCTGAACCTCCCCAGCTTGATCGGGCTGATTGTTACCCGTTTCAGCTGCTCGCCCCTATCTGCTCTGGGACAAAGCACCAACACGTCCGTCTAGCCTCCGCCATTTTCCGAGCTTC
>NW_005873626.1:0-21902 GCF_000147115.1 Myotis lucifugus | reverse complement strand
TCTGGGGGCAGTTCCCACACTGCCCTGGACACCTCTCCCGTTAACACAGTCTGAACGCTGCTGCTTAGACTCAGCTAGGAAACGCACCTCTTCTTAAAAAGCTTGCTTGATCCTCACCCTGAGTCTTGCCAGAAGGCAAGCCTACTCCGCCTGCGAGAGAAGCCCTGGGTTTCAAAGCCCTGCATTCGTCTACGTGGGAAGAATCCCAGGGACAGTGAAGGGGCCGAATTCGGAGTGAGCAGCAGAGAGCTGACGGCCTGGTGGTTCTTGGGGCGTGAATGGACTCCTCCCTCAGAATCTCCAGTGCCCACAGGCGCTTGGCACCCACGGATGGCCCCGAACTGTCCCGTCAGAATGAAGTGCCTTAATGAGCGGATTCCAGCTGCACCTCCCCGTGCTCCCCGCTCCCTCAGCTGGGCCAGGGGCCGCGGCCAGGAAACTCATCAGCCTCCCGGACACAGTAACAGGTGAAAAGCACCCGGAAGGAAACACCTGTCTGTGCGGGAGAAGAAATTAACGCGGGAAAGGTGGGGAGGGAAGCAGAAAGTGAGCCTATGAGTGTGCGTTTGTGGGCCGAGTTCTTACATCATAACTTGGAGTCCATTTGGAAAAGATAAATCTTTTACAGAAACCGTAACGGAAATCCCATTTCCATTTGCTGAAGATGAAGCGCCCCAGGAGAGCCTGGCGTGGCTGGGCCCTCACTTCGGCCTGAGGGACGCCCTGAGGAGACCTTCACAGGAACAAGAAGTAAGCCTCCACGTGAGGTTTTGGATATCTGGGGATGCTCGTCATAGCAGCCAGCCAGGCCTCACCCACACCCCACCCTGCACTCACAGCCTGTTCAGATGGACATTCTGGCCTGGAGGTGGCCCTCCCCAAAGGGCTGCTAGCAGATCCTGGGCATCCTCGAGGGAGGGCTCTGTCCACAGTGGCCATCTCTCCTCTGGCACCTTTTACAGGTCTGTGTATGGATGGGCCCAGAGGAAGAAGGTTCCATGTGTCGGTACTGGGATCCTCAACCTGAGAAACTACAAAGCCAGGCCTGGAGGACACTCTGGCACGGCTCACCAGACACCCGCCAAGCATCACACGTGTGCCCTCTGGTGTGTGAGCAGATGAGAGTGCTGGGTATTCATTATAAACCCACTCACTCTAACCTTCCTGCTATGGGCGCCAGATCTGGCCCCCTGCCTGTGTTTGTAAATAAAGTTTTATTAGCACACAGCCACACCCCTCTGTTTACATGTTGCCTATGGTAGCTTTCACACCTTAAAGACCACAAAGACAGCCGACAAAGCCTCAACTACTTACTCTCTGCCTTTTACTGAAAATGTTCCCCCTGAGTCAGACCAACCTGTTCCTACCAGAGGTGACCTTTACCTAGAACAAGCACAAACCTTTAACTAGAACCAAATCACAATGGAAGGCTCACTCCCTTCCCAGTCTGTTCAATCCTGACAACATTTGGGCTAAGCTTCAGGCCCTGCTGTATCTATTTTTTGTTGTTGTTGTTAATCCTCACCTGAGGATAATTTTCTGAGAGAGAGAGAGAGAGAGACTCATTGATTGGTTGCCTTCATATACTCCCTGACCAGGGCTGGGGATGGAACCTACAAGCCAAGTATGTGCCCTTGACCAGGAACTGAACCCCAGCCCCTTCCTTCAGTGCAGGCCACGCTCTATCCACTGAGCCACACGGCTGGGCGGGTCCTGCTGTGGACGCTTCAGGGTCGCCGCCCCTTCGAACACAGGCAGGCAGCTCTGGGCTGCGGTGGGCAGCGAGCAGCCGGCATTAGCACTTGCCCTGCCTGTGGCTGCTTCGCAGAAACGCCGGCTTCCCAGTGGTCGCCTACCAGGAAGTCTCCTTGTAGCATAAATTTATATGAACAAGCAATCACTAGAGAAAATTTTTCACTAAATGACAAGTGATTATCAGATGCGGCGAGGGCCTGGCGGGTGGAGGGGCATGAACGCGGGGACACAGCCCTATTGCAGTGGCTGGGGTTGGCAGATGGGCCTGGAAGGCGGAGTCCGGGGAAACTGCCCAGGTTGGGGTTTCGATGGCCGAGTGCTTCGCCACGTCCTTACCTCCATTTCACAGCGACATCCCCTGTCGGGCCATCGGGGCAGGCGAAGGCCCGGAAGCCCCTGTCCCCACCTGGGGGCGGGGAAGGAGGGCCGGCTTTGTGCTGTGAGCTGGGAAACTCCTGTGTCACCGACTACCGCGCTCACACTCTCACACCGTGTGGGGTTCCCCACTAAGCTGTTCTCTGACACCAGCTGGTGTCCTACAGTTTAACTCACTCCTGCCCCGACCCACCCAGTGACAGCGCCACCCCCCCCCCCCCGGGCCCCGTGAAAGGCTCAGGCCCTCAGGACTGCCCACTGCGATGCCAACCCCCCGTCCAGGCTGTCACCGCTGCTGACCTGTGGCTGTTTATCAATCGGAGGTTCCAATGACCCTTTCTTGCATCACTTGATTGGCCACAGCAGCTCACAGAATTCAGGGAAACAGTTCACTCACTAGATTGCCAGTTAATCATAAAGGATATAACTGGCGACAGGCCAGTGAGAGAGATACGCAGGGCAAGGTGTGGAGAAGGGTGTGGAGGCTCCATGCCCTCCCCGGAGCACCACTGCCCCCGCGCCCACGTGGCCACCACCCTGGAAGCCCTCCGAGCCAGGGCCTGTGGGTTGTGGTGGGGCCTCACTACGCAGCCGGAATGGATGCAGTCATTGGCTATGAAGCCCCTGCCAACTCGGAATCACAGTCCAGACTCAAGTCTTGTGACTTTTCAGCAAGATCATCATACAGTCACGCCACCGCTCAGCAACTTTGTCATCGTTTGAAAGGCGTGTGAACGATCAGGCCAAAGACAGGTGTCAGAGGCCAAGAGCCTGAACCAAAGCCCCGCCTCGCCTCCTCCCACTCTTGGGCGCAGTCACTTGACAGTAACTGCGAGAGAGGGGACCCAGGGGACCCAACTCACGCAGCCCATCTGCCCTGGACAACTGGATGCCCCCTGGGTTTCTCTGCTCTGTCATTCGTGTAGCTCTCACTGAAAAGGCGACATCTCAACCTTAGATAGAAATGCAAACCCCTCCTGCCACCAGGAGCAAGCCCATCAGACCTGATGGGCAAGATCAGCAGAGCAGAGGCTGGGAAGCCTAGACCTTCCCCACGCAGGGGCTCCCCATGCAGGAGGGGCTCCCCACACAGGAGGGCTCCCCACACAGGAGGGGGTCCCCACACAGGAGGGGGTCCCCACACAGGAGGGGCTCCCCATGCAGGAGGGGCTCCCTACACAGGAGGGCTCCCCACACAGGAGGGGGTCCCCACACAGGAGGGGCTCCCCATGCAGGAAGTGCTCCCCACGCAGGGGGCTCCCTACCCCACACAGGAGGGGCTCTCCACATAGAAGGGCTCCTCACACAGGAGGGGCTCTCCACATAAAAGGGCTCCCCACATAGGAGGGGCTCCCCGCCCCATGCAGGAGGGGCTCCCCACATAGGAAGGTTCCCCACACAGGGAGGGGCTCCCCACACAGGAAATGCTCCCCACGCAGGAGGGGCTCCCCATACAGGGGGGTCTGCACGCAGGGGGGCTTCCCACACAGGGGGGTCCCTGCCCCACACAGGAGGGCTCCCCACACAGGAAATGCTCCCCACACAGGAGGGCTCCCCACACAGGAGGGCTCCCCACACAGGGGGCTCCCCGCCCCATGCAGGAGGGGGTCTGCACTTACCCGCACGAGCTGCTGCGGGAAGGGCCCGCGAGAATTCTCCGGCACGTTGATGGGTGGGATGACCCAGTCCCGCTTCTGCCTCCGCAGGCCCAGGCCACTGGAAGGTGGGTGCTGGGGCCACGGCAGTAGCACGTTGCTGGGAGGCGGGGTGAGGTCCAGGGCTGAAGTCTTCCTTCCTTTCTGAGGCATCTGCGGCATCTTTAGGGGTGGGGTGGGGAGGGGGAGACAAGAGCCACCACGTGGTTAGGTTCTGCTCTGAGGAGAAGGCGTCAATTAGAGAATCTGAACTTTCCTGATCGACAGGGAAAGCCGGGATGATGTTGTGAGGAGGGGCTGTGTCAGGGAAAACACCAAACAAGACGCATCTACACAAAGAAACAGAATTACATTGCGGGGAGTGAGGGCGGGGGGAGGGAAGAAACCACAAAAAATAAGAAAATGCAGTTAACTAACCAATAGAATGGACCGAGCTTTTAAATCCTGAGTGGAAAACAATCACAAAGGGACAAATACATTTTAGTTAAAAACTCCTGGCTAGGAAAACAGGTCCTAAAAGCAGCTGCTGGACTAGGAGCAAAGGGTTAATAGCCTTGCTATACAAACAGCACTTAGAAACCAATAAACATTTTGAATCTTCTTTATAACAGGAAAAGGACATGAATAGAAACTTAATAGCAAAATAAAGGACCAATAAATTTCTAAAACCGCCCATGTTTCCCGGTAATCAAACAAAGCAAAACAATGTGTCCTTTCACCTCCCAAACCGAGTGGGCCGTCTGCAGGGAGAGGGCCGAGGGCGCGGGGTTGGGCGGGAGCAGACCTGGGTCTCACTATGTGCAGCAAGGGTTCACGGGACACCGGCTAAGTCCCTTCATCTTGCCAAACTCCAGCCACTTCTTTTTTTGTTTTAAATATTTTTTTATTGATTCAGAGAGGAAGGGAGAGGGAAAGATAGAAACACCAATGGCAAGAGAAAATCACTGAGTAGCTGCCTCCTGCACGCCCCTGGGGATTGAGCCCACAACCCGGGCACGTGCCCTTGACCAGAAGCGAACCTGGGATTCAGTTCGCAGGCCGACACTCTGTCCACTGAGCCAAACGGGCCAGGGCCAAGTCTTATTTTTCAAAGGATCCAGAAGAGATGGGACAGAAACGCACCCAGAGGCCGCCTGTGTTCTCTGGTCACCAGCGGGTTTCATTTCACTTTATTCCTTTTATATTTCTGTGTATCTGAACGCTATCACATGCACGGCTTTCTATAATTAAAGGAGCCAGCAGAACTTCGTGTGTGCACGGGGCACTTACACATCTGTCACCTGTGTTTACTTTCAGCCCTGTGTTCCTGGTTGATGTTCACTTCACGCCGAGTCTCGGGCCCTGAGCGCGAGAATTCACACGGCAAGGCTGACCTGGGCCAGGACAGCCAAGGCAGAGGGGACAAAACTGGCTGGAGGCGTCTGAGCAATCCTGGCTGGGTCCCCCCTCCGCCCCCAGCTGAGCTCAAGGCCCCTCGAGGCCCCCGGCTGGTCTTAGCATCGTCCTCTGTGGACAGAGAAACTTCCCACTCAGTTTTGCCAAAAAGCTGCATAGCAGTAAGTTAAACATGCACACAAAACTGCCTTGTTGATGCCAAAAAAACAACAAACAATAAAACTTCTATACGCCCAGATGCCCAAACTTAAAGCTACTCCAAGGGAAAGCCCATCTGGCCAGCCACACTCCCGTGAGAGACCCGCGGGGACGTCCCGTCGGTCCCTGCTGTCTCATTGTGTTCCGCTCCCAAATTCAAGAGTTTGCCCCAATCAGCCGAGGGCTTTCCCAGGTCACTGTCCTCCTTCCTCAGCAAGGAGCCCCGGGTGCCCTTGTGGCCCTGCTCCCGCGGGCTGGGACACTGCACCCACTGCTGGACGCTGCCTCGGGACCCCTTGTCGTGAGGAGCAGGGTGGGTCATCTCCAGAACTGCGTTTAGGACAGTCCTGGCCACACGCTCTCCCGGCATCCAGGGCACAGCTGCTTTCCACGCCACAGGGGCTGAGCGTTCCGCCGTTGCCACCCAAATCCACCCCATCGCTAATTCGGTGGAGGCACCCCCACTTTACTAGGGACCCAGCAGGGGACTTCAGAGGCGCCAAGGAACACCCGAAGTTACAGCTCATTAGGGAGAGGCAGGATTTGAACCCTGGGAGTCAGACTGCAAGGCCAGAGCACCAGGCGGGGAGTGACCCTCCCCTGCTGGAGGCTCGTGCCTGTGAGGTGGCAACCCTTTCCCAGTCCTGGCCTAGGTGGCTGTGCAGAAACCAGGGTCCCCACTGAAGACGTGGCGATAAACCCCAGGCTGTGGAGGGAGCGCTCCGAGGTCCCGGCGAGTCAGGTGCCACCTGGACCTGCTGCCTCTGGGCTGGGCCCGGAATCTGTGTTTAGGGGCCCTCCAGGCGCCACGTGCTCCACAAACTCACAGCCTTGCCTGGGACTCCTCCGCCGTCCCCAGGTCCCTGCTCAGAAGGGGCCGGGCGGGGTCTGCTCTTGAGCATGTCCGCACAGGGCAGCAGGCGGACTCCGCCCAACCCACCTCGTGCACCATGACCCGGGAGCCCCCGCCACAAGCACAGCCTCCGGGGGGCTGTCCGGGTGCCCCCATACCCCGCGTGACGGCGGGAGAGTGTGCCACACCGGCACAGCCAAGGGTGATCCCGAGTGGGGGGGTGAAAGGATTAAGGAAAGACAGACAAGAGAATGACAGCTGGTTCTCGGTGGGACGCTGCCTCCCTGATGAGGAGACAAGGACAGCGCCCACAAGCCGTGTCTTTATTTTATAGCAGATGCCACGAGGCAAAGCAGGGGCGTGATCACGTTGTTTACAGCATTCTCGTGAGCTCCAACCTCACTTAACTACATGCACCCGAACTCTAGCACAAGGCACGTGGGGCTACGTGTTCGGACCATAGGTTCAAGCTAACAACCATAGCGGTTGGCTATGATTGTGCTGGGAGGGCCCTGCCCTCCAGCTGGGACTTGCACGTGGCAATGAGAGGACCCTGTCCTTTCATTAGTCCGAGGCTTGAACCTGGCCAAAACACCGTAACCGTGCCCCACAGGAGAGCACAGGTCTGCCTCACCGGGGCGCTTGGGCCCCAGCAGATGCTCACCTGAGCCTTCTGAGTTACAGACACAGAACTTCAAAGGGCTTCAAAGAGCCATTGAAAAGCCCAGACGCCCTGCTTTATCTTCATTTGCTCAGGAAGAGCTGCCCGGCATTAATTTCCCTAGTGCTGTTTAAATAAATTGCCTGTATTTGCGACTATTTTAAAGCTATGAGACAAATGTAATAACAAATCTGGGGAAAATCGGCGCCAGCCCTGCGTCCGCTTCAGCCAGCAGGACGTTCCCACCTCTCCGGGAGGCCCAAGGTGACGGGCAGGGACTTGGATGGGGCGATTGTGTCCTGGACACCTGTGACCCGGGCCCTCTCGGAGCACGGCATGGAGCACTGCCCGGCTGAGCCCCCAAGTTCATGGGCCAGCTTCATGATGCCCCCAAATCCCATCATTCACCACCCTCACTTTCCCGGCCCAAACCTGAACTCCAAGTGACCTGTCCTCCGCCTCCACCTGCCTGTCCCTCATCCCGTGCCCCATTTTCCTGAGCTCCCTTCCCAGGCCCCACCTGCGCCCGCCTGGCCCCTCGTCGGGGACTGCTGTCTGACTGTGAGTATAACTGACTGTGACTCCCAGGTGAGGCCCTCAGGGACTCATCACTATCACCTAGAGGTGGGCCGCCTCCTCCCAGCGGCCCTCGCAAGTGAAAGATGAATAATGCAAGACTGACCTGGGGCAGGCTTTAAATTATCGCCTTAAAAAACAGAGGAAAAGAAAGTGCCCGGGAGGACGGCGGTCACGCACCTCCTCCAGTCACCATGCAAAGGTATAATGTATCCTTCTCTCTGTCCAACTGCACAGATTGGGAACACAGGGTTATGAAGAGCCAGGTGTGCGTGCGGGCTGTGAGCCAGCGGGCCGGTCCCTAACACACTCGGGGGTCACTGCACGGGGGCGTGTAATAACCCAGGGTTGGCCTTCGGGGCAGGAGCCCTGGGTGCCTCCCCGGCCTCCCGCCATGAAGGTTGAGGTGGGTGTGGACTGGCTGGCAGGTGAGTGAGTGATGTGTGTTTCCAGTGATAGGAATGCCGAGGACCACACAGTCTTGACCCAACAAATTAGGCTCCCCAGGTGGGCCAGGGGTCCGCATGGTGGATGTGCCCGGAGCTCCACGGTGCAGCAGGAGCGCCTCTGAGACGCAGGGACACTAGAGCAAGGGCCGGGCCGGGCCAGCCTCAGGAGCAGTGGGCGAGAGGGAGCTCGGGAGAGCTGGGCGGCCGGGACTGGGCTCCTGTGTGGGGAGCGAGGCTCCCGTTCTCTGAGAAGGTAGCGCAGTAGAAGCTGCTCCGAAGCCAGCCGCATGTGGCAACATTCTAAGGATGCCTAGCAGCTCACCCTTTGAAGACAGGGTCCCAGATGACAGCCTGCTGTCCCCACAGGCCTTCCCACCCGTCGGGTCCTGGGCAGGCCTGCTGGACGCTTCCTGAGCACCTTAAATTCTCCCCCGTTTGAGAAAACGGCATGGACACAAGCCCATCTGATTCGATAATGCAATTAACGGAACCATGTCTGTTAGGTTCCTGTGGGACACGCCCACTCGGCACGGTGACCACTGATATCTTCGAGGCCTCTCCTCAATCAAGGGCTCCAGGTCGGCCCTGCCCCAGATGGAATCTTCAGCTTCCCTGACCCAGGACAGCAATTCCTCTGATTGGCAGCGCAGCTGGGCAGACCCTAATGCCGAGACTGGCTTCTTTGGAGGGGGCCTATGTTGCAATTTGCATGAGCAGAGAACAAGGGGGTGGGGGCTCCCCGACTTTTCCTGCTCTCCCGGTCTATCTCGCCACAGTCTGCACGACCGTTGTGTGTGGCCGAGGGGTGGATCCGTGCTCCCCCAGGATGGAAGGTCCGGGAGGCCCGCGAGGAGGCCGCGACCAGCCCTCCCTCACTCCGGGGCGCACACAGCAGTCTCCGCCCAGCCTGTGGGCCTTCTTTCCTTTTGACGAACTGTGTCCAGCCTTCCACCTGTCACGCCCAGACCCACCGACACCGGCTCGCCAGGCGGCTCTGATGGTTGGGAAAGGGCCCAGGCCCCGAATGCGAACACCACGTCTCAGGGCCCTGGAGTCCCGAGGTCGCTCAGCTCCTAGGGGCTGTCCGCAGGATGAAACACGTGGGAACCCGCACTGCTTCTGTCCTATGAACGGACACGACTCACCTTAGGACCGGGCGGGGGAGCGTGCCCAGATGCCAATGCCATTTCCACTCTTCTGTGCCTCCCACTCGGCCGTCCTCCCCCTTTTCTGCTTCCTCATAGCTTTGGGGTAAACATGCTTCAATAAAGGAAACAGCGTGTCCTCCCCGCCCCCTCCCCCAAATGTCAAACCTGCTGCTGATTGTCAGTGACAATAACTCAATTTCTTAAAAAGAAAAAAAAGGCACTATAATCTATGCAGCTGGTTCTCCTTCCCTTCAATGTATGTTTCAGAAGCGGCACGGTTTGCTCACCTGCAAACACGTATATTTAAAATACTTAGTCAGGGCACTGAACGCAACCTTGCGGCTGGTTTCCATGGTAGCTAAGGACGGACAGAATGAAATGGTGCTTAACAAACAGAAAATAAAAGGACAGAGACGCCGCCTCTCTTTACAAGCAGATGCTGTGAGCCATTTAAATAACACGGGCGTGCCCGCGGTGCTGAGGAGGCGCGTAGCTGAGTGCGCGCTTCTGTCCATGACACCGGGGGGCTGGACGCGCGGTTCCCCCAAGCTCCACGCTCGTCCTCATTTCCCATCGCTTCTAAGGCGGGGTCCTTCTGGAACGCCCCACAGACACCAGAGAAAGGTTTCCTGAGCGGCTAGCACGAGCGCTTCCGCATCATCCACTGGCACGGAAAGCCTCAGCGCTAACTTTCCGCACCCGTCCCTCCTGCCCCACGGGCTCACCCACGCGAGGTGGGCTGGCCTGCCCTCGCTTACACCTGGGGATGGGCGCCCAGGCGGCCAGGGCTAGGGTCTCCTCTGCCCCTCGGCTGAAAGGGTGGGTGTGGCATGTGGGCTGCCGCTCTGACGGTGTATGCGTGTATATGTGTATGCCCGTGTGCATATGCGGATGTGTATGCACATGCACATATATGTATGTGCACATATGTATGCATGTGTGTGCATGCGTGTGTATGTAACTACCATGTGGCTGGCCTTGCTCCCCCATTCTCGCCTCCCCATTGTACCAAGACCCCAGTGTCTGGGCTGCCCCTCACCTGACTGTAGACCAGGGTCTACCCCTTGGCACAGCTGTCTGGGGGCTTCCTGGGCACTGTGGGGTGTGGAGCAGCACCCCTTGCGCCCCCTGCGGGGACAGCCCAGAAGTCTTCCCATGTCCTGGTTGAGGACTTGCTCTAGAGCAGGGGTCCTCAAACTTTTTAAACAGGGGGCCAGTGTACTGTCCCTCAGACTGTTGGAGGGCTGGACTATAGTTTAAAAAAAAACTATGAACAAATTCCTATGCACACTGCACATATCTTATTTTGAAGTAAAAAAAAAAAAACGGGAACAAATACAATATTTGTATTTGCATGTGGCCCGCGGGCCGTAGTTTGAGGACCCCTGCTCTAGAGAATCAAGAAATCATGTTTAGTGAGAACTATCTGAAATGAAATCACCTTTCAGTTTACAGGGAAAAATACAATCACAGTAAAAATTTAAATTAGTAAGTTAAGCCAAAATGTGTCACTTTTCCCAGAGTTGTTAATGGTGGAAATGAATGGAGTGGTTCATGTTGGCGTCATTAGTGAGAAAAATGGTCAGTTCCATCTGCTCGGATGATTCTGGAAGGCCTCGGCCAGGATGAGGGAAGGGTTTGACTGAGGCCTAACCAGACAAAACTAGGTCCAGGTAGTGGCTCCCCCCCCGCCCCCCGCCCCCCCCCCCGTTATCCTCGGGAGCTTCCCTGCCTACAGGGCCCTTTCTCGCCCCCTTGCTCCCCACACCGCCCTGGGCCGCAACAAGTCACCCGTGAGGGCTCGTTGTCTTGTCCTGTCCCAGCAGGTCTCACTGAGACAGTGCCCGGGCAGTGTCCTCCACGGGGACCGGCCAGGTAAGGTGACTGAGGACACGATGCCGCTGCCGCTGCCGCTCCTCAGCCTGGCTGTGCCCTGGTCCAGCTGCAGGGGCCGCCCTGTGAGGCCATTTGTTGCCTGGAGCACCGCCTAAGTGTGACCTCCACCCTGTGACTCCTGCCTGCCCAGAGAGCGCAGCCCCTGGCAGCTGAGGTGCGTGGGCCGGGGCTGCCATCGGAAAAGCCAGGGCAAAGGAGACTCTCAACTATGAGAACAGTGACTCCTGCCTTCACCCCTACGAAGAGTTAAAGGCGGCGATTATTTTGGGGAGCCCTGTTCGTTTGTTGAATACCCACCTTGGGGCGGGGCACTGACAGGGCTGTGGGCTCTGCCGGCCGCTGTGCGGGTCTTTGCCGTGGAGGAATGCACAGAGCACATGGGGACAGGGGTCTCGCCCCCACGGCCGTTGAGCGGGTCTGCAGCAGCCTCGTGGTGCTGTCTGAGGGGAGGGGCTGACACTCATCAAAGCAGCTGGCATCGTCCCGGGAACGGGAGCGCGGACGCCTGGCCCATGACACTGCTGCCGCAGAGTCGCTGTTTCTCAGCGCACGGGCAGGGCCGTCTCTGGGAAAGGACAGAAGGACCAGCTCACTGCTTCAGGGTGGCACCATTCTTAGCTTGCAAGCCCCAGGTGGCCCCCCGGAGAAAGCTCTGGACCCGTGTGTCAGGGTTCAGGCCACACGCCAGCCCTCTGGCGCTCACGGGGATGCAGGCCACACAGGGATCCGCACGTGGCGGGCCTGACCTCTGGCGCCTCATCTCTCGGGTGGACACAGGAATGGTTCTCAACCAGGTCCTCCCTTCCACTGTTTTATAAATAACCTGGGCCCATGGAGACACACTCACGGGGATGGAGGGGTGACAACTGTGGGGATGGGGCAGGGGAGACCATGGGGATGGAGGGTCACAGGCCACGGGACGCAGGGCTAACGAATCGGGGCTCAGCAAGCCTGGTTCTCGCTGTTGTGGAGACCCGAGCGGCTGAACGAAGAGGCCTTGAGGGCGTCTGGGGTGCTGGGTGGGCCCCAGGTCAGGACTCATCCTGCCTTCAGGGTGATGGGGCATCTGCACTCCCGGGGGTTGAGTCTCCACCTCGGCAGGAAGACACAGGTCCCACCCCTGGTGTGAGTGTCGGGGGGCCACCGCCCCCCACCGCAGACTGGGCGCTTCAACAGCAGACATTCCCCCTCAGCTCCGAGGGCTGGAAGTCTGGGGTCCAGGGCGGGCGGGCAGGTTCCTCCGGAGGAAGGAGAGGCCTCTCCAGGCCCCTCTGGAGGTGCCGTGGTAGCCTGTCACCGCGGGGGCCCTTGGCCTGCAGAAGCACGGCCGGACCTCTGTCACACAGCGCTCCCCTCTGCGTGCCTGTCACAGGGCGCCAGGCAGGTGAGGTCGGGCCCCGATGGCCTCACTTCACTAAGGACGATGGCCTCACTTCACTAAGGACGTTTGCACACCCTACACACACACAGACCCATCTCTGGGCCTGTAGGTTAGGGCTCCGACAAGAGTTTCAGGGGGACACAACTCAGCCCACATGCCTGGGGGGCAGGAAGCCCGAGGGAAGAACGCGGTCGGCCGTGGGCAGTCTGACACAGGGGTGTCGCTGGGCTGAGTCTCTTTCATAAACGCTGACGCAGCCATAAGACCCAATATTAGCTTCATAAACAACGGTTTCTTTTTTGCAAACTATACCCACAGGCCCCATTGCCCCTTCCAAGTGCCACTGCGCCCGAGCTGACAGGTGGGGGCCGTTTCTCGTCAGTGAGTACTGTGGCCGGGCTACTGCTCCGATCCCCGAGGCGCTCAGCACTCCCCAGGGAAGTACGTGACCGAATTTGCATTTTCTAATTGAATTGCTATCGGCTTTCCTGCAAGACTACACACACCAAGCGTTCTCCCCACCCAAGCGCGCTTTGCCTGCCGAACGCCCGCCTGTCAGCAGTTGCCAGGAGGGGAGAGGATGGGAAGGAGAAGCGCTGCCAAATCTGTACGGCTCATCGGAGTGTAAAGCTGTCGGCCGGCCCAGCTCCACCCAGGCCACTGAGCAACAGGCACGGAGGAGCCTGGACCTTCGAGGATGAAAGGCCCCTCCAGGGCGTCGCTTCCAGGCTCCCTTCCTAAGAGCGCCCCCAGACTTCCAACACTGCAAACTGCTCCTTTAATGGACGCCCTGTTTCTAGAACCTTCTGCCGACAGAAACCTTGCTCACTGTGTCCTGTCTGAACCCCCCACCTTGTCCAATCCCAGCCAGGGATCTGGACACTGAAAACAGTGTTAAAATTGTGAATTACAAACTACCTGCATTCAAGTGCTTGAAACATCAGTGAGCAGTTAAATGATCACAGAATGAACACCTGCCCCCAAGCCCTGCCTCATGTTCTCTGGCCCCACCCAGCCCCTCCTCCTGCCTCCCACAGGCGACCTCTGTCCCGACTGTCACACACGGGGACCCACTTGGGTGCAGTCACACAGTGTGCGTGTCCTGCCTGGCGTCTGCCTTCTCCCCTCACGCGTGTCGAGGACACTCACTCATGTTGCTGCTGCTTGGGACTGGGATTGGACCCCGAGCCTGGGGTCTGCGTGGTAGGACCCCAGCCGCGTCTGTGGAGCTGGAGAGCAGCTCAGGCGGAGAACCCTTCCCTTCGGTGTCGGATGTGCTGTGAGTAGAGGAAGTGGTTTCCTTTTACTTGAGTACATGTATGTTCAACTGAGTGAGCACGCCAAATCAGGGTCTAAAGAAGTTGCACCAAAATACACCCCCATGTGAGTGCAGGAAAATGCCAACTGCACCCGTCCTCACCCATATGGGTGTTATCACTCTCGGTGTGGAGCCCGGGTCTGCCTTGCCCTGCGAGGCTGATGCGGCCACACTGGCCGAGCCTGGCTCTCCTCCTTCACCCGGTGACTGACATCTCTGTGCACTCGGATGTGCGTCCGTAATTGTCAGGTGTTAGAAATACCCTCTCCCATCCCCAGGCTCAACATTTCACTTTTTTAAGTGGCTGCTTTGGTGAGCAGAGGTGTGAGAAGGCGGCCCCACGACACCCTCCTCACATGCTCTGCCAGTTGTCTCGCCTTGTCTTGCTCACATAGATTCACAGTCCACGGGGAGCTGGTGGCGGGGTGTGCGTGGGAGGCGCTGTGGGCCCAGCGTCAGTATTGAAAGACAGTCCTCCCACCCTATTCAAAGTAGGGCTTGGCAAACGTTTTGTTAAAGGACCAGAGAGTTAAAGATTTTAGGCCAGGGGTGGGCAAACTTTTTGACTCGAGGGCCACAATGGGTTCTTAAACTGGACCGGAGGCCCGGATCAAAAGCATGGATGGAGTGTTTGTGTGAACTAATATAAATTCAAAGTAAACATCATTACATAAAAGGGTACGGTCTTTTTTTTTTTTTAGTTTTATTCATTTCAAACGGGCCGTAGTTTGCCCACGGCTGTTTTAGGCATTGGGGGCCAAGGAGCGAAACCAAGGCTATTAATACAACACTTTTACAACCATTTAAATTGTAGGAACCATTCTGAGCTGGCTGGCTGACCTCTGGTACTCCTAAAAAAACCAAGGGTCTTCAGCATGTGCGTGTGACAGAATTCGCCAAACTGTCTATGTGAAGTGGGCGAATCTTATTGTACAAAAGGGATGCCTTTATGAAGATGACCTTTTATTTAAAGGCTTAAACATCTTTTTCTGGGCTTGCTCTTCTGTTCCATTTGTCCATCTGACCCTCTTTGCGCCCAAACCATACCATTTTAGCTCTAACAGTTCAGTGGTTCTGCCACAGGGGGCAACGCTGCAATCAATGACTGGAGATTGCATTGGCTGCATATGGGGTGGTGTGGGTGCTCCTGGCCTCCAGGGGGTGGAGGCCAGGGTTGCTGGCAACACCCTACAGTGCAGGGCAGCCCCAAATGCCAACAGCGTGAGGCCGAGAAGCTTGGCTGGGTCTA
Organism: Myotis lucifugus; assembly: GCF_000147115.1. Taxonomy (NCBI): domain Eukaryota; kingdom Metazoa; phylum Chordata; class Mammalia; order Chiroptera; family Vespertilionidae; genus Myotis; species Myotis lucifugus. The sequence continues at coordinate 6,993 of NW_005873626.1, read as the reverse complement.
CTAGTGTGTCTTGATGCCCAAGTCCCGTGTTCCTGTTATTCTAGGCCATTCTTGGCCTTTGCATTCCATTTAAAAAATGTAAAGTCAGCTTGTTAACCTCCTACGAACAGGCAAAAACCATGCTGGGAATGTGGTGAGTCTGCAGAAACCTTTGGGTAGAACCGGCATTCCCACAACACAAAACCTGCTGAGTAGCACACCCCTCTCTTTTAAAGGATTCTTTAATTGTTCTCAATAATATGGAAGGGTCTTGAACAGTTTTGTTAGGCTTACTTCTAGTTGCATGACCATTTCTATACTTTCGTAATTCATATCCAGCTCAAATTTCATTTTCTGATGATTTATTCCGGTCTGTAGAGGGAGGATGGCTTTTCCATCCTTGCTACCCTCACTCATTGACTGCAGCGTGCTACCTACAGCTTCTTCCAGATCTTCAGTCACATCGTATCAGCTACAAATGTCAGTTCTATTTATTTTGATCTCCTTTTCTTGCCTAACCTTGGCTTGAACCCCCAGCGTGTGATGTAGGAATGACCTTGTCCTCTTTGCAATGTCAAGGAAGGCTTTGGCTATTCCAAAAGTAGACGGGAGGTTTGCTGTCTGCTTTTCGTAGACACCCTTTACAGCATTAAGGACAGTCCTTTCTTTCCCTAATTGGCTGAATATTTTCATCCTGAATGAAGGTGAAATTTTACAATCACTATGCACTTTACTCTGTGTTGAATTACATGGACTAACTTCCACATGTTAAACAACCTTGCATTCTTGGACACACCGGTGTGGCCGTGGCTTATTTTATGTATACATGGCTGGATTCGTTTGTTAATATTTTGTTTAGGTATTTTTTTCCCATCTACTTGTGAGCAGGCTGGCCTATAATGACCTCCCTGCTGTTCTTTCAAGGTTTTGGCTGGTTCTGGACACAGCTCTTGCTGGCTCTGAGGAGAGCTCGTGGTGGCTTGGACATGGCGCTTGCGTGTTTGGGGAATGACTCCTCTTGCTCAGCTCTCTGGACAACGTGTACAGGATTAATTTCAATTGCTCTTTAAGGCTTAGGTAGGATTTACCAGTGGAGCCATGATGGTGTGGGCATTTCTTTATGATAAGGATTTTAATTTAAATTTTGTTTGGAATAATAAACAGTGCAGATTTCCTTCTCATGCTAGTTTTGGTGAGCTGTATATTTCTAGAATGTTATCCGTTTCACGTGTGTTTTCAAAAGGTTGGCACAGATCATACATAATATCCTCATATGCTCTTTATAGTTTATGACATTGGTCACAATGCCCTCTTTTCATTCCTGATTAGGATAATTTGCAATTTTTTTTCTTATACAACCCAATTGGGTTAGTAGTTTATTTTATTGTAATCCTCGCTTGAAGATATGCTTTTATTGTTTGTTTTTTTTTAAGAGAGAGAGGAAGGGAGAGAGAAACATCGATCAGTTATATGTGCCCTGACTGGAAATCAAACACTCAATCTGGGCACGTGCCCTGACTAGGGATTGAACCTGTAACCTTTTGGTGTACGGGACAATGCTCCAAGCAACCGAGCCACCCGGCCAGGGCTTAGCTTAGTAGTTTATAGAGCCAGGTTTTGTCTGTTGATTCTGTCTATATATTTTCTCCTCTTGGTTTTTCTGTTTCCTTCTTTCTACTTTGTGTTTCACTTCCTGTTCTTTTCATAATTTCTTGACATTGATGTTTAGATATGATTTTCTGCCTTGTCAGCCAGTAAGTTGGAGAAGCCCTGGTTCAAACCCGCAGCCAGGCAGGCAGGCCCCTCCATGGTGGGGCTCCGCTGCACTAACAGCCACTTTTCACTCCTCCCTAGAACATCGCTTCTCCCATGTAGCAAAGGGGTTGCAGTCACACGGCTCAGTTTCTCCGTCTGCAGTGCCCACTGTGGACACGTGAGGGTTAGGAGAGACGATGCCACGTAGAGCAGGGTCTGTGTGACATTCTGGAAGTCAGGCCACGCTGCTTTGGGTTCGGAGTAAAAGGAAAAAGGAAGCCATGCAGGTGACGAGACTGGAACCAGGCCTGGTCGGTGGGCTGCAGACTGCCCGCCGTCTCTTATGGTCACAGTTCACACACGTGGGTGTGCAGCCCCACAGATGCTCCGAGCCTGGGCCACGGATTCCGTGTCCTGTTCTGCCAGACCAGCCTGGGCTGGCGGTGCACTCCTACGGGGACTAATTGCAACCACCTTCCACGGAGGACCAGGGGCTGCCTGCATCAGAGCCTCCTCATTAACATGCCTAACAGGAGGCATGTTCTCAATTAGTGCCTTTTATCTGAGGCTTAAAAAGCCTGCTCTTTGCTCAGGAGGCACACAGGGTCTGCACCAGAGTCAGGGATGGCGGCTTACTACCGCTTTCCTGTCCTTCAGCCCCTGTCCCCGCCACCGGCAGGGAGGGGCCCCACATGGGACAGTGTCCCCAGGGCTGCCCCGGGGCTTGTCTTGCTCACTGCCTTTTCTTCAGGACACGGCTTGTGATAACCAATCAGGAGAGAGGAAAAACTAGTCATCGGACCTGGTTTTTGTCACCACAGGACGAGGCCCTTGCCTTGGGGACACCTGGTTCAAGGCGTTCGAGGTGTCCCTCCCTGTGGAGTCAGCTCACCAATGAGAACGCTACCACCTGAGTCACCACATTCTCTTTTGCAACCACCTCTAAAAACAAGACGCAGACCCCATTTTCCTAAAGTGGGTTCCCTGGAACACCTCTCTTGCCAAAAATTCCATGAAAAGGGTTCCGTGGCCAAGAGATTTGGGGAAACTTGCAGACTGTCCCAGTGAGGTTCAGACAACAGATTTGCATAAGGTTTTGGGCAAATCGATAGAAAGGATTCTGGTCAGCTTGGTTTAACTCTTTACTGCCCACGAGCCCTCTTCTGAGGGAGCTGTGAACGCCACCCAAGGTCACCTTGTACTGCTTCACCGTGTGCTCCTTTGCTAACGAGCCACACATGCAGTCCCGATGACACGGACCGCACAGGCCTCTCGTGGGCTGTCAGGGGCCTCACGTACTTTCTCCCCCCACCAGTTGTCCCTGGGGGCAGGTGGCCGTGAGCAGCAGGGCTGGGACTTCCCTGCTGGCCCCGCAGCCCCCACACCCAAGGCCGATGCAGCAGCTGAACATGGGACCAGCAGAAAAGGACTAAGACCTGGCCCCGTGGACACGTGAACTGTAACATTTCGGATTTGGGGGGCTGGCCATGGGTTGCTAGGCAATGTAGCAACGAGAGAGGCCTTTTAGGAACGGGGGAGGGTGAATTCACCCCACTCCGACCTATAGAGACAGGCCCTGCAGGCAAGTTGGGGGAAGTGAAGTCAAAGGGAGGGTGGTGAATGTCACTCCACCTTTTTCCTCCATCTCCTCCCTGCCTCCCTCCCTGTCTTCTCCCTCCTTCTGTCCTCCCCTCCCCCTTCTTCTGAGGCCCCTCCTGCTGTCCCAGCCACCGGGGTGGCCTGTCTTCCGGGGCCTTTGCAGGGTACAGGGGCCTGAGGAGGAAGGGCATGCACCATGCCCACCGCGGCGGCCCACCTTACCTTGTGTCCAGAGAAGGGGGACGAGGTCTGGGCCACCAGCAGCCGCACCAGGGCGTCCCATCGCTGCGCCATCTGGCGGTCCCACGCGGTCACAGTGAAGGCCACCTCCTCAGAGGGGATCCATAGTTCCCGGGCGGCGAAGATCGTCCCGTCTGCCCCGACTCTGAAGTCCATGCTGCTGGTCTCATACTGCGTCCCCTCGGTCCCCAGACAGTTGCTGAACTTGACTGCAAGAGGAGGGAGAGGGGGTCAGGACCCGGGGGGTGTGGGCGGTGGGGGAGGGGAAAGGCAGGCGTGGTCACATGGCTTCCTTCCAGGCAGCAGGTCTGGTTTCTAAGGACGGCAGGAATCAGCCACGACAGGGATGTTTTGAGTCAGGTCTGGGGCTTTCTCTCTCCCCCTGGGGAACACGGAGAGGCCTCAGAAAAAGGAACTAAACACCAGTGGCGGCTTTTCGACACCTAGGCCAGCTGTGCCACGGTCTTGGGAGACCTAGGCCAGCTGAGCCGCGCTCTCCCGAGACCTAGGCCAGCTGAGCCGCGCTCTCGCGAGACCTAGCTGAGCTGAGCGGCGCTCTCGCGAGACCTAGCACAGCTGTGCCGCACTCCTGCGGGCATCTTGGAGTCTGGGTGCGGGGTGCTGTCCACCAGAAGCACGACCCCCGCGCCCACCACACACAAACTGCGCCCCACAGGCTTTGAAGGCCCTGTTGGCCATTTCCCACCCAAGACGGCCAAGTGCGGGACGGAGAAGAGCAGCTCTGGGCAGGGCTTGCATCCGCTGCGGCCTCAGGTCCGTTTTATTCTGCACACAAACCTGGCACCTGCGAACTGTCCACCAGGCCGGCGATGGGCCAGCAGCGACCGCGGGGCAGCCGGTGCTTTGTCGGTGACCGGGAGGCGGAGTGCAGGCAGCTAGGCTACACCCCCTGCCAGGCAGGCATGGCATTTGCTTCCCAAACATTAGTTAGGCACCGGACTGCCGGCCCCCAGTGAGGCACTTGCCGCTCCGCGCGGGGACACCCCCGGAGCCGGCGCTGGACCTGCACGTGCACCCTCCACGCGCGCCACCGGGCCGCCTCGTGCCTGTAAACTCCGAGGCCCCGCAGCCCGTGTCACACTCTGCTGATAAGAGCGATGGATAAAGTTACCCCGTGTTTATAAAAATGTGAGTCCCTCAGCAATTATGGTGGGAGGATCGGTTTTTGAAGCAATTTCACTGTCACTGCTTACATGATTTAATTGCTATTTATTTTAGAAACTAAAAAAAGCTCCTCGCGGCTACACCGATGCAGTGTTTTCCCTCCGTGTTCACCAGCTTACCGTCGCCTGCTCAGAAATAATAAATAACACGCGTTCCCTCCTATCAAATCCTTCACCTTCCCCAGCGCCCCAGTTACCCGCACCTCCCACATGCGGGTTGATTATAAAACGTTTTTAAATGGGATGAAACCAGGCGTTTCTGCCTCGTCTGGCCCAGGGGAGCCCACACGTGGAGACCCCGGGCGGACAGAGGGGGTTGTGAGTGGCCGTGGCTCCGTGGAATTGTCCCTTTGATAGAGGAGCCATGGCCTTGTTTTCATGTGACAGGAAAATTCCAAGCTGCTTTAGAGCACCGCTCCTCAAGGCAAACAAATTAAAATCGGCAAACACTGAGCCCGCCAGTTGTGACACGGACACACAAACATGACAGTTCCGTGGCTGCTGAGAGATTAGCCCTCGATGCAGGGATGAGCACCTTCGTTCTCTACGAGCAGGTTTCTGACACCAATGGGCTTGCACAGCCCGGGGTTCGCGCCTCGGGACCTGGGCCATGCGTCCTGTTGAAAAAACAGGCCCCGGCTGTGCTGGCGCCCGTGCAGGTGTCAACGCGCCCTCAGAGCAGCACAGCTGGCGGCCCCAGCCGGGCGGGTGCTGCCGCAGGAGCGGGCTTCTCAGGTGATGGGCGTCCCCTGCGGCTGGGACCCTCGGGGTGTTGGAGATGATGCCACCAGAAACGGCTGCCATGTCCAACCTCTGAGACACCACACCTGTGGCTCAGTCAAGGGCTCCCCACGCGGGTGCTCACATGGTCTGTGGGTTTTACATGCCAGCGCCCTTCCAGTCTGTGTCTAACTAGAACCCGTTCAGTCATGAACAAGCACGGGGGGGCCTGTGACAACCTGAAGCCCCCGCGTCCGGCTTCAGTGTGACTACGCCTTGGGCGATCTGCTCTGTCCGATGGGCCGTCACCTTATACTTGTATTTGATCTAATTTCTCTCTTTGTCTTAAGGAGAAATTTAAAATCCAGTGGCATCGCTAGAAAGTGTTTCCCTCAATGTATTAGATAAAACAGTCAAATACGGAAAAACGTGTACTGTATTCTGATTTAAATTCAATTACACATCCATCCCAGTTCACCTTAGGTCGCTCGGGGAAGTGCCTCGTTCCCCATGCCCAGCACCCCGCGCGAGCCCGACAGGAGGCACAGTCGGCAGGTGGCATTGTCCCATTTTGCAGCTGAGGAAACTGAGGCTCACAGACACCTCGCACCTTCTGGCAGCGGCAAGAAGAGGCAGCGGGACTGGAACCCTGGCCTGCCATGTGAGGCTGGTTCTCTGGGAGGGGCAAGGCGACCCTCGGATGCCTAGCGATGTGGCATCCAGGTCCTCTTGGGGGACTTCCTGCCGCTGCCTAGAGAAATCTGACCGGGGGGACTCCTGTCCGCTCACGGAGGCTGCGATTCCCAGGCCTCCATGGCCACACGGTCCCCACGGGGGGAGGCTGCCTGTGACCCTGCCCTCCGGGACCAGAGACCCAGCATTAACTGTGAGGCGGAACGTCGTTTCCTGAGAGAAATCAGCTGTGGGGGTGCAACAAAGGTCACAGCCCCTTTGGCTCCACTGATGGAGACCTGCTTGGAGGGGCGCCTCCTCCATCTTGGACCCCACTCGGGATCCCTGACGCCTACCCACAGCCCAATTGCTGTGCGCATCGCTGTGCACGCTAATTCCTCCCATTAGTGTTAAACACACTTGACAAGAGAGAGAAGATATCCTAAGAGAAGTTAAAGCCAAAGTTTAAACACACACAGTCCAGCCCCCACTGCCTCTGTCCCCCACATGGTGGTGGCCAGGCACCTGGACAGCCAGCGCTGGGGGAGGAGGGCAGGGTGCATGGGCCCTGGCACAAGAGTCAGCGCTGCTTCCAGAGGAGGCCTGGGAGGGGTGGGGTGAGCATATGACTGTCCCCTGGGCTGCAGACACCAAGAGATGGTCAATGTCAGGGTGCCATCCCTGCCAGCATGCCCTGTGGGGACCGTGTGCCCCGTGTGCCCTGTGGGGACCGCGTGCCCTGTGTGCCCTGTGGGGACCGTGTGCCCTGTGGGGACTGTGTGCCCTGTGTGCCCTGTGGGGACCGTGTGCCCTGTGGGGACTGTGTGCCCTGTGTGCCTGTGGG
>NW_005873625.1:11559-22125 GCF_000147115.1 Myotis lucifugus | reverse complement strand
TCTGACATTTGATTCCTTGAGAGTCTTTGATTTCATATGTAGATAATTGTATAAATTAATTATAGACTCTGCTGCATGCTACAATAATTATACTATAGTGGCTAAGAAAATGAAAGGATGTATTTGCATTGATCAGCTACATCCTGCATGCCCGCTACTGGGGATCAAGCCTGCAATCTGGGTATGTGCCCTGACCAGGAATTGGAACTGTGACCTCCTGGTTCATGGGTCGATGCTCGCTGGGCAGGACATTTTTATTTCTTAAATTATGATTTTATGCTCTTCAATTCCTTTTTCTAATGTTACTAAGTTTTCTAGGACCTCCAGAGCAATAATGGGGTTGTGGGTGGGGTGGGAGGAGAACCCTGAATCGTCTCTTTAATATTATAAGAAAAACAATTAATAAATTTTGAAATATTATTATTTTCGCAAAGTATAATTATTAGAGAAACAAATATAGGAAAAAGTAAAACTTTAAGTTTTTAAGGTAGTCAGTATATTTGTCAAAAACCTATACAACTGACATACCTCTGTATGGGATTGAAGGGATGCGAAGAAATAAACCAAAAACTTTATATACTTACATGCATAGCCCATGGTCACAGGCAATAGGGGGTAAAGATCTGGGGGATGGATAAGAGCTGGGAGGAAGAGGGCAAAGGGGAGGAAGTTGGGAGATATCTGTAATACTATCAACAATAAAAATATTTTAAAAAATAAAAAATAACATACAAAAATCAATGCCAATCTATATATACCCATGTAATATTTTTGAAACCACATTAAAAAATAAATCATGGCCAAAACCGGTTTGGCTCAGTGGATAGAGCGTCGGCCTGCGGACTGAAGGGTCCCGGGTTCGATTCCGGTCAAGGGCATGTACCTGGGTTGCGGGCACATCCCCGGTAGGAGATGTGCAGGAGGCGGCTGGTCGATGTTTCTCTCTCATCGATGTTTCTAGCTCTCTATCTCTCTCCCTTCCTCTCTGTAAAAAATCAATAAAATATATTTAAAAAATAAATAAATAAATAAATAAATAAATCATGCTATAAATGGAATGGAGCCTTTGAGTTATTGAAGCATTTTAACAAATGTCTAAAGCGGAAAAACAGATGAAAATTTATTGTATAAACGAAATAACTGAATTGAGGAACCACAGATGTGAATACATATAGAACTGCTGCTTGGAACTTATCTTCAATCTTTCTGAAAGAACCATTAAGAGACAGCTCAGGGTGGGTAGAGAGAGAATGTGAGAAAAAGTGCTACAATTTCAGGTATTAGGGGAAAATATTACAGTGACCCTCCCTTTGTCTTCCTCAACCCAGGAATCTAGACCTATAGGCAGCCTGATGTTGATCCTCAGATAAAGTAGATGTGTATTAGGGAACTAGAGAGGATTCGTGTCTAAAAGTTGCATTTTTGAGACAAATCTTCTGGCAGTCTAACTACTATGAGATCTCCTCTCTCCCTTCTGTAATGCAAGTCATTCTGCTCTCTATTTTTGTGGGGTATGCACCCTAATCCTGTAGAATAATAGCAGGGCCTACATTGCATGAAGTCTGTGGAGAACAGATCTGGTGAAATTGAATAGAAGGCTTTGGCTCTCTAAGGTGGAGAGCCAAAACATCGACTCCACTCTTTTACTCTCATATGAGAGGCCTGTGGATCAGCTGATAACTGGCCATACTGAGAGAATGCGTGCTTCCCCTGGTCTTGTCATAGGGTAGCAACAACAATCCAGACACAAGTTCTTTACAAAATAGGAAGGAATTTCCTTGACACAGGAGAACAAGGTTTATGAAATTATACATTTACAATTCTTAGAGAAATTTTAAAAAGTTAAATCCTGCTTTGCTAGTAATCTTATTCTCTTCTAAGTAACTTTAATAAATAAATCTTATTTGTTATGAAATAACATTTATTTTAATAAATGAAGCCAAATGACTGACTGTGACATGGTATTACATATATAATATTGATGCGATCCTGGAACAAGAAAGGACATTAGGGAAAAACTAGGGAAAACTAAATAAGATGTGGACGTTAGTCAAAAATAATGTATCAATATTGGTTCATTAACTATAACACAGTTACCATACAAATGTGTTTGTGTGGGATATATTAGAACTTTCTATACTATCTTCAATTTTTTTCTGTGAATCTAAAACTGTTCTAAAATATTGAGTTTATAAAAAAATTAAAATCTACCTTCCCATTCAGTTTACTCTTCTGTTTCTGCTTAAACCCAATCTTGTATGTATTATTTACTTTTGTCAATAGAGCTTTGCTTAGAACAGCCATATTTATTGTGCCGGGCCAGCACAGCCAAGGGTTCGGTGAGCCTGAGGGGGTGCAGCGAAGGATGTAGAAAAGACAGACAAAGAGAATAAGCTGGGTCTAGGTGGATCTTCCTGGGCCTGGCTGAGGCCACAGAGAGAGATCCAGACAGCAAACTGAGCCTTTATTTTATAGCCAGAGGTAAACAAGGTAGTGGTCACCATAGTTACAATGTTCTTGTGAGTTTCACTTGTTTTGTCAGCACTTGCTGCACCTCCCACAGCCCATTAGCTACCCAGATAGGATCTAGGGAGCATCATAAGGTCAAGCTTAATTATGCTAAGAGGGCTGTGCCCTCTAAGCTGGGACTTGTTTGTGGCTTTGCCAACAGGTCAGTCCGAGGCTTAACCCAATAGCTGCTCCCTACAATTTATGATTTGGAATGTCTAACACAGTGATGACGAACCCATGACACGCGTGTCAGAGGTGACACGCGAACTCATTTTTTTGGTTGATTTTTCTTTGTTAAATGGCATTTAAATATATAAAATAAACATCAAAAATATAAGTCTTTGTTTTACTATGGTTGCAAATATCAAAAAATTCCTATATGTGACACGGCACCAGAGTTAACTTAGGGTTTTTCAAAATGCTGACACGCCGAGCTCAAAAGGTTCGCCATCACTGGTCTAACATAACCCAGCTCAAATGGACGATCTGGTCAAATTATCCACCTTCAACAGGACCAATAGCATGCCAGGATTTCTTTCCCAAAAGGCAATTAATTCACTGCTGCAGATGGGGTAATCTTATCGCAGAACCCTTCAGAACCTCAAGGCCTGCGTTGTGATTCTCCTAATGGGACTTGCCATAAAGGCAACACTTTATATCTTAACTCCACTGCCACATCTGACACCACAGATTCTGCCCTACTGTATGGTCCGAGTGAGAGGGCTGCTTCTAGTACACTTTGCATCTGCCGCAGGGTCTTTTTCTCTACTTAAGCTGGTGGCCCCTAGTGTCATATATACATATGAGCCAGAGCAGTATTCCTAGGTGTACAATGCATTGCCTCTACTAGCATTGTTTTGCTTTTCCTAGTTAATCATTTTGATGTCATTGACATGCATCAAGGTGATGTTCTGCAGGATATCCAGGTGGTCCAGATCTCTTCAGAATATATTATTCAGAAGGAGAAAGAGTTAACTTATTCTTGGGCAAAACAGTAAATGAATATTGTTGCTCATATCACCTGAATAGCAACTATTTTTGATCCTCTTAACTCTGATAAAAGAGAATGTGTTTTCCAAATCAATGGTTGCATACCACATACTTGTAATCTATTATTCTGTTCTAGCAATGATACCATGACTAGACTACTAAGTTGATCTTGCAATAGTGTATAGTTATTTTCACCTTATTTTCTTCAGGGTCCATTTTCTGCAGATATCAGATTGTCAATTTAAGTGAAGATGGGAATATTTTATTGGGATTCATATACTTATCAGTTGAAGGAAGACCCACATTTTGGTTCATAATAAAATGTGATAAGCCACCATTCTGGGAAATTGAAAGTGGAAGCCTCTGAAAATTCTCCCAAATTCTTATTTGGGATAAGCCACCATACTGGGAAATTGAAAGTGGAAGCCTTTGAAAATTCTCCTCTCCCAGCAAATATAGAAATCAAAAACAATATTGCATCCCAGAGGAGATGACAGAGATTAAATATCTGAGATGTAGGGGTGATGGTCCCTGTTGTATCTCACCCTGCTTTAAGGGATAAGTCTTGCAACCCATATTATCCAATGTTAAAAAACAGTTGTTTTATTTTGTCCAGTTGTCTAATTGGATATGGCTAGAGAGTAAGTTAGATCTCAGATATTCAATTATGGCCTGAAGTGGAATTGCTTTTGAACCCAGTCTGGTTCTCAGGAGGTGTTTTCAATGTGGAATTTGGTTCAATCACCTAAAAGAGGCTGAAGTTGCTTGTAATAATTATAGATTACTGAAATGTATCTATTACTGAGATGCCAGGCGAAACCAGAATGCGGCAATTTTAACAAGTTTATGAGCTGATTCTAAAACACTCACCTGGAAAAGCCTGCACCTCCTTAAAACAGTTTACCTGAATCTTTATTTTTCTTAAAAACGTCTTGGGGAGCTGTAAAATTCATGAGTACCTGAGTCCCACTTTGGAGTATAGTAAGCATTTAAAATATTTTTTAATAAATTAATGTATAAATGCTTATACCCATAAGAGAGGAAATTTTAATTACTTTTCAATTAACCCTCGGTAAACATATTCATATTTCATGAGACAAATTCTTAAAGGACATAAATTAAATGCTTGCTGGACATTGTTATTATATTTTTCTATAAGAATACTTACTAAATGAAGAAAAACATAATGTAACTTGAAAATTCTAAATATCCGTCAGCTTACTGATATTGTTTAGCTGAATTGACTCAAGTTACACTTGAATTTCCAAGTTCACTTGTTTTCTGTCAGAGTGTTGCTCTGGTCAAGTGTGCTTTGGTTTACTCTCCAAATTTTTCTGAGAATTCTCTCTTCTCTAGTTTTGTCCAAATAAAGATTAATGATGTTCTTTGTTAATACGGGCCCTGCCCTGAAGCCCTAACTACCACAACCCTCTGTGAGTTTCACCATTATCTGTATTAGAGCAGTTATGATCTGAATCAAGTGATTTAGCACCAGGCTATGTGTTATGTTACAGTTTCCTTTTTACATAATTTATAAGGCTTCGTTCACCTAAATCTGTAAACTCTTTGGAAGAGGGAATCATGGCTTTTTTTTTTTACTCTCTATAACCTCCTTCCCCCAAGCCCGGAAAAGTGCTCATCAGAGTAGGTGTTCAAAAAACACTTGTCAAATAACTTTTTAAAAACTGCATAAAGAAGTCTGCAAGCCATTTTTTGGATGTCTCTTCTTAGGAATAATTATTTCCCCCTTGGTATATCTGGGAAATTAGAAAAGGTATTTCACCATCTGTAATATAAGCCTACTTTGTTACTGTGGAAGATAAAAATAATATTTTTGTTTTGTGTGGATATCAGGGTGAATTTCATATGGTAATATTCTTTCAAAATAATAACTTCAGTAGGATATTATTAGGTTAAATTAGAATAAAAATTTTCTGGTCTTCTTAGAAGCACACGAGATAATCATTATAATAAGCTTGAAAAATATCCACTTTATTTTAAGGTGACAGTGTTAATATATTTGGTTGTACTCTAGTAGTTCCCTTGGGCGAGAACATGTTGAACATTTTAAAACATTTTAACTTTATAACTTATAAACAAATAAAAAATGTTCAATCCCCTATGGAGACATTTTATTTGTGAAGTTTCATGAACCTCTTTCTCTTTCCTCCTCGGTGCCAAGAACATTTAAGTGGCTAGTGTTATATAATCTATAATGTAGAGAAATTACTAGTTAAGGAGATTCAAATTGATTATTCACCCAGTCATATCTCTCTCTCTCTCTCTCTCTCTCTCTCTCCCACACACACACACTCAAAAGTGGACCTTGCTCTCTGGAAGCTTACAGTTTATAGGAGACTATGGGCCCAATGCACAAAGATTTGTGCACGGGAGGGTGGGTCCCTCAGCCCGACCTGCACTCTCTCCAATCTGGAAGTTTCTGTCTGTCTTTGCAATCATATGAAAGAATTATCTGAGACCCCAACCCATTTGGTCTGGTGTTCACAGAATAATAGAGGTCTTTTTTTTCTTTGCTCCATTGCTGAAAATTTCCTAGAAGTTGCAGGATATCTTCCCTTTAATTTTTCATCAACACTGTGACTTTCCTTGTCTCTCACCTTTGCTTTCCCTCCATCCCCCACCTGCAACAGTAACTTGCTCCAGGCTCACTTTGCTCTAGTGTTTAGGAGATCCCGCAATGTGTCTGCCACAAGAACTACGATTCCCAGAATTCCTGGTGCTTCCAGCACTCTTGGTTCCAGCTTCTGGTCCAGGGGCTGCACAAACGAAAAGGATTGCGAACTCCAGCCGCCCCCAGGCCAGGCTGACAGGACTAGACACTCCAGTGGCGTTCCCGGGACCCCGGCCACTTGGCACCTGCATGCGTAGACCCCGAGCAGCCTGCTCTGCCCCAGGCCACTCGGCGCCTGCGTACCTCTGCAATGCCCATAGGCCTGCCATCTTTGTTGTGCTAATTTGCATACTTGCTCCTGATTGGCTGTGGGCATCGTGGAGGTACAGTCAATTTACATATTTTTCTATTATTAATGTAGATGAGAGACATATCCTGAATAGGATCTAAAATATGATTTAAATCACATGTAACTGTACAAAAATTCTAGTAATAAAGAGGCAGGGAGATGATTTCTAGCTTTATTTATCCCTGAAGATTTAACAGAAGAGGTGGCTGGCTCTCGGGAACTGGCGAAAATGTCCAAAATGCATAGAAAAAGAGAAAACTCCTTCAGAGACTGTACTGAACAACAAAAGAGGTACTTTAATGGTATTTAATGGGCAACCAATTGTAGTTGCAAACACATCTGTATGTCAAATAACAAGATAGCAGCAGCAGTGTTAGAAATGATTGGGATAAGAATCCACAATTAGAATTAAAATTCACAATTGAGTGGATACAGCCATTGACAAGGTAGTTGCTAGTATAGCACCACTTTCAATCTTAAGTATCTGAGGATATGGTACCTTCAACAAAAATACATAACCAGGGAAAGACCCATAACTAAGAAAGATGAGTCCAAATATAACAAATCCCTGCAGGGAGCACCTCTCAGGGAGAGGAGTAAGGGAAAAGCAGAGTGACAGCTCTGAGGTGGAGATGAGGAAACGGAAAGGGGTTTAGATCAGATGAATTCAGTCTTGGTAAGATTAGGGCAAGATCATCTGAGAGCAAGTGAAGAACAAAAGTTTTAACTATGGAGCAGTATATTACTGATTTTTCTTTTTGCCTCAGGCTTCAGTATAGCTTGGCATGGCAGTTTTACTGAGCTTTTCTTTATTTGGATTTTGACATTTTGTTTGTCATGAAATTTGTGTATTAATTTTAGTGCTTAAAATAATGCATTAATATATTATTTCTTTTAACTATGTTTTTTTTCATCTTCTTACATTTTGCATCTCATTAAAATTTGCACCGCAGGCATTTGCCTTGCCTTGGTCCCAGCCTGGATAAAAAGCAAGATTTTGGATAAAGGACTTAAATGTAAGATGTGAAACCATAAAAATCTTAGAAGAAGCCATAGGCAGCAAAATAGTAGACACTTGTCATAGCAATACCTTTAATGATACAGATCCTAGGGCGATGGAGACTAAGGAGAAAATAAACAAATGAGACCACATCAAAATAAAAAGCTTCTGCACAGCAAAAGAAACCATCAACAAAACAACAAGAAAGCCCACTGCATAGGAGAACAGATTTGTCAATGTGATCTCCAATAAGGGTTTAGTCTCCAAATTTTATAGGGAACTCATACAACTTAACAAAAGGAAGATAAACAATCCAATCAAAAAAATGGGCAAAGGACCTAAATAGATACTTTTCGAAAGAGGGCATTAAGAAAGCCAAGAGACATATGAAAACATACTCAAAGTCACTAATCATCTGAGAGATGAAAATCAAAACAACAATGAGGTATCATCTCACACCTGTCAGAATGGCTATCATCAACAAATCAACAAACAACAAGTGCTGGAGAGGATGCAGAGAAAAAGAAACCCTCGTGGTGGGAGTGCAGACTGGTACAGCCACTGTGAAGAACAGTATGGAGTTTCCTCAAAAAATTAAAAATGGAACTGCCATTTGACCCAGTAATACCTCTTCTAGGAATATATCCCAAGAAAACAGAAACACCAATCAGAAAGGATATATGCACCCCTATGTTCATAGCACAATTTACAATAGCTAAGATTTGGAAACAACCTAAATGCCGATTAGCAGATGAGTAGATTAAAAACCTGTGGTACATCTACACAATGGAATACTACACTGCTATAAAAAAGAAGCAATTCTTACCATTTGCCACAGCATGGATGGAACTGGAGAGCATTATGCTAAGTTAAATAAGCCAGTTAGTGAAAGAAAAATACCACATGATCTCACTCATTTATGGAATATAATGAACAACATAAACTGATGAACAAAAATAGATACAGAGGCAGAGAAGCATCGAACAGACTTTCAAACTACAGTGGGAAGGCTGGGGAGGGTTGCTGGGGGGGAGGTAAGAAATCAACCGAAGGACTTGTATGGATATATATAAGCATAACCAATGGACGCCAGACACTGGCCAGTGGGGTGGTGGTGGTGGTGGGGGGGAGGCCAGGGGAAGGTCAATAGGGAAAAAAAGGAGACATATGTACTACTACTTGTAATACTTTAAACAATAAAATAAAATTTTTTAAAAAGCAAGATTTTGGTATTGGAAAACTACACAGCAATTCATGAATAACAGACCAACATATTATAATGAACACTAGTTTCAAATGGAATAAAGGTGTAAGAGTTTTTAAATTGTGTTAAAAAACACACACACATATAACATAAAATTTATCATCTTCATCATTTTTAAGTGTCTACTTGAAAAGCGTTGAGTATATTCACATTGTTGTGTAACAGATTTCCAGAGGTCTTGTCATCTTGCAAAACTGAGCATCTTAACTCATTAAAGAATGAGTCCCATTTCCTCCTTTCCCTGATACCTACCATCCTACTTTTTGTTTCTGTGAATTTGACTACTTTAGATACTTCATATAAGTGGATTCATACAGGATTTGTCTTCCTCTGACTGATTTATTTCACTCAGCATAATGTCTCAAGGTTCATCTCTGTTGTAGCATGTGAAAAATTTCCTTTCCTTTTAAGACTAAATAATATTCCACTATTATGTATACTAGTGGCCTGGTGCATGGAATTTGTGCACATTGAAAGGGAATTAATTGGAGGATGTGAGCGTGAGGCAGTCTGCGTTTCTGAAATTCAATGATATGAATTTTAGCTATTACTTTGCCAAATAAATGGAATTTATAGATATCATTTACAAGAGCATTCAGCTTAATATTAAAAACTCTGGCTACCAAATCAGGTCTGTTTTCAACTTTTTGCCAGCATTGTAAAATGTTTGCAATATCTGCCCATTTAGGGTTGCATGTCATGGTTATGAATCAATCGGGCTTGCCATACTTTGTTACAATTGCCATAGCATCCTGATATCGCTGCTGCATATTTCTGGGACTACCCTCAAAAGATGATGGAAGTATTATCATTTTACCAATTGGCACATTGTCATTTTCAGAACTAGATTTGAGATAATCCATTAAACCACTATATTTTTCAACTCTCAACTTAGATTGGTTTGCTTTGATGAAATTTATCCAATTGGCCTCCATTTTTGAATATGAATCCACGATAAACTGTTGAGTTAATTTTCCTGCATTTAACATAGGATTGAACGTGTCCCGCACAGAGAGATGAAATCCATAATACTGCATTTGTGTGACTAGTGTCCTTACATTTTGTCTAGTATTATTGTCGATTACACTGTTGTCCCTGAGTCTTAATGCAATATCTGATCCCCAGCCTTTTTCACCATGTGGAAAAAAGAATAGGATATGTCATTGCATCTAATGTAGGAAACAGGATATTGATTTGTTTCATTTTAGTGGCATTTGGATTATTGGGATCTGGTTTACAATGAATGAGCAAGTCCCCAAAAGGAGGCTCTCCATCTTCGTTTCTGAATATGACAGCAACCTCGGTTACACGGGGAGAATAATATCTACCTGGGTCACTGTTACTTCTGTAGGAGCAATACCTTTTGCTGCTGCTTCAGATTGGGCTTCCTTTTCTACCTCATGTAGCATCTTGTACAATTTTGTTAACTCGTTTATTTCATGCATGAGGTTGTTGATGTTGATCATGAGTCTTTCTGAGCAGCCCTGGTTTTCTGGCATTGCTAATCTTTTACTTGTATCTTCGGCTGTATCCAAAATATAGAGTTGAGCAAACTTCTGAGAAACACCATCCAAAGGTTGTAAAGTTCCAGTACGGTGATAAACTTGTCCGTGTATTCTAAAACTGCATGGTCCATATCCTGATGGTGATGCAATATTTGCATCCATGGAAGCAAAAGCAAAAGAACTATTTATGGAACGAATATTTTCCATGAAATTTTTACTGTCAGAATCTTCGTTTGTCATTAATCTTTTTAAATATGCCAGGTAATCTGGAAAATGTATATCATTTGGACAGACATTCCCTTTGCTACAACATTG
>NW_005873625.1:8504-11459 GCF_000147115.1 Myotis lucifugus | reverse complement strand
TTTTCATCAGAGAAATAGGCAAAATTCACATCTAACAGTCATTCCACCACAACTATGTTCAAGAATTGCATCCTTATGTACTCCATTTTTGCTGAGAAGGCAGTTCCTACCAGAATTGATAGTACTTGTTGATGACTGTTCTCTAGACATAGTCTGTCCTTGCCACTGCCTTCTTTCAACTTCAAAGGCACATTGGTCTTTAGACATTTTCTGTCGATGATGCCAGTGTTTTTCAGCATCAGAGCGACATTTTTCCAATAGCTGGTCTTCAGATACATCCTGTCGCAGGTGCCGCCTTCTTTCAAGATCAGACACATGCTGCTCTGTAGACACTTTCTGTCGATAACGCCGGCATCTTTCGGCTGCAGAGCTATGTTGTATCAACTGTTGTTCTTTAGACATAGTCCCACCTCTCTACTGTCACGGTCTGAGATGCAGGTGAGTGAGAGTCCTGGCTGTCAGGCCGCTGAGAGCTGTCTGACCTAAGGCTTATTCTGGCTGATTCTGTGGGGGTGGGAGTTCCTCCTCCCTGCTGTCAGTTTCCACAGCTGTGAAGAGGAAGCTAGGGTGACAGAGGGAGCCACGCCCTCCAAGCTGCCCTCTCTCTTGCTCTGCTCTACGTCCAGCGGCCTCCTGTTCTGCCAAGTCTTCCAAACCTCCAGCTCTTAGCCCACTCTCCCACTCTGCTCTCCACCGACGAAGGTCCTGGGAGCCCACGGGTATGGCTAGGCGCTGCCGGCCTCGCCTTCTGGGGCCAGCAAAGGTCCCTGATCCTGCGGGTGTGGCTAGGCACAGCCGGCCTCACCTCCCGGGGTCTGCGATGGTCCCGGGAACCTGTGGCTGCCGTTGCTTCCTAGGGCACTTGACACCTGCATATGCAAGTTAACCCTCCATCTTTGTTAGGTTAAATTGCATACTCACTCCTGATTGGCTGGTGGGCGTGGCTTGTGGGCATCATGGAGGGATGGTCAATTTGCACCCTTCTCTTTTATTAGTATAGATACCATATTTATTTATTTAGTTGTTGATAGACATTTGGGTTACTTCTACTTCTTGGTTATTGTAAATAATGCTGCTATGAACACAGTGTGCAATTACCTCTTTAAGATTCTACTTTCAATTTTTTTGGATTTATCTTTAGAAGTGGGATTGCTGGATCATATGGTAGTTCTATTTTTAATTTTTTGAGCAATTGCCATACTGTTTTCACAGCAGTTTCATCATTTTACAATGCCACCAAAGGTTTACATGAGTTTCAATTTTTTCACATCCTCGCTATTACTTTTTATTTCTTCTTTAATTAATAATAGTTATCCTAATGGGTGTCAGTGATACTATAGTTTTGATATAGATTTATCTAATGTTAATAATGTTGAGCATCTTTTCATATGTATGTCATTTGGATATCATCTCTGAGAAAATGTGTATTTAAGTCCTTGGCCCATTTAAAATCACGTTATTTGCTGAGTTGTAGGAGTTTTTTGTATATTCTGGGTATTAACCCCTTATCAGATACATGATTTACAAATATTTTCTTTCACTTTTTAAGTTGCCTTTTCACTTCCTTGGTTGTGTCCTTTGATGCATGGCAGTTTTTAAGTTTGATATAGTCCTTTTTCCTACTTTTGTTTTTCTTCTGTGTTTTTGATTTTATATAAAAACTATCAGTGCTAAATCCAATATTAAGAAGTTTTCCATTTATGTTTTCTTGGAATTTTATAGTTTTTGAGGTTTATGTTTAAGTCTTTAATCCATTTTGAGTTAATTTTAAGAGTCCAATTTTATTCTTTCCCAACACCATTTGTTGAAGAGACTGCCCTTTTCTTATTGATCTTGAAACATTTGTCAAAGGTCAGCTGAGGGTATATAATTGAGGGTTTATTTATAGGCTTTTTATTCCATTTCACTCTCTATATATCTGTCTTTATGCCAGCACCATACTATT
Source organism: Myotis lucifugus (assembly GCF_000147115.1). NCBI lineage: Eukaryota > Metazoa > Chordata > Mammalia > Chiroptera > Vespertilionidae > Myotis > Myotis lucifugus. The sequence continues at coordinate 9,514 of NW_005873625.1, read as the reverse complement.
TTGATTACTGTAACTTTGTATTTGTTTTGAAATCAGGAAGTGTGCATCCTCCAAATTTGTTCTCTTTTTTTTTTTTAGTTTGTTTTGGCTATTTGTGGTCTTTGAGATTCCATATAAATTTTAAAATGGATTTTTCTAGTTCCGCAAAAAATGTCATTGGGATTTTGATAGGAATTGAATTGAATCTGTAGATCACTTGAGGTAATATTGACATTTTAATAACATTAAGTCTTCTATTCAGTGAACACGGTATATCTTTCCATTTATGTGTTTATTCTTTAATTTCTTTCATCAGTGTTTTGTAGTTTTCAGTTTATAAGTCTTTTACCTTCTTGGTTAGGTTTACACATAAGTATTTCATTCTTTTTAATGTTTTTGTAAATGCACTGTTTTCTTAAATTTCTTTTGGAATTGTTCATTGTTAGTGTACAAAACTCAACTGATTTTTTGTATATTGATTTTGTATTCTGAAAATTTACTGAATTCATTTATTGGCATAACTAAGAGTTTTTAGAATTTAATATTTTGATGCAGGAGCTGAGGAGAATAAGCCTATTGAACTCTGTACTGTTTTGAATACACGTGAAGAGTTTCATCTGGTCATGCTGACAACTTAAGAAGTCTGGCAAACTAAACAATGTCCTGGAATGCCAGGACATTTAATACCTATTACAACAGATTACAGGGGACATACCACTAGATGGATGTTTACCAGAAATTGCTACTTAAGGAATTTTCTCTTATAAGAATTGTCAAAAATGCAATGACCTGAATGGAAAAATTAGCAATTGTCTCATGTCCATAAGCTTTCAAACAGAGGTTATAAAATCACCTAATGTTAGAATATCATCAAGCTATTGGATTATTTTTATCAATAATTTGTCAATAATGCTATATATATAAATATATCAGTAAAATTTAATTAGATGTATCTGTTTTATTCTAGCATATATCAGATAAATTCATGTTTACTTTTGGGTGTCAGACTAATTCTCTAAGAGGTCATTTCA
>NW_005873625.1:0-8404 GCF_000147115.1 Myotis lucifugus | reverse complement strand
TCAGCTTTAAAATTATCAATTAAAATTTATTTAATCAAATAAATTATTTAGAGAATAATCTGTTTTCAAAATAGCAAAACCACATGTATAAAAGTAAAGGCAAGGAAAAATTTAACTCATGTGGCAATTGCCATGTGATGTCACTATGACAGCACGCTATTAGTTTATCACAGTCACAATTTGGAATTGTTTGTCTTTTAAAATACAGATGTTCACTTCTGTGTGGCAAATGAGTAATGATAGAGAATGAATTTCTGAGCCACTACATTTTTTATTCATCTTTCACTATTTTTGATTAAAGAATATAAGTTATGGCTTAGTGATTCTGCCTGAAATGTTCACATAAATGTTCTTCCCATCAACTCGATCCTCTGTTCCCTGGCACCATGGCAACCATGCTGCATTTACAGTGGGTGATTTTAAGTATGTGCTAATGAGGGGGACAAGGGAATAGATGAGAAAATCTTCTCTGTGCAGCCTTGGCAGATATCTAAGTCCATGCCCAATGAACTTATACGCAGCGTAGGGAAATACCACATCAAGAGCTAAGTTTGTATTAGAAATTTAACAGATCTAGAGGGAAAATCATCTATCTGATACTGTTCTGTAAAAGAATAGCATCTGCTTTGTTGATGTTTACACATGTCAGTGATGGACCTGAGTTATCAGATCTTATCTGAGGTGCCTTTTCTCCCCATTTCTTTCCCACTGAGTTCCAAGCTTCTGACAATCTTTTGTGATACTGAGAGTGGCTCCCCTGACCAAAACGTCTTCATTGTCTCTTGTGACCATCTTGAGTCTTGACACAGTAGAACCTCCTGCTGTGCAATAACTTATTTAGATGTGGGAAACCTGCTCCCTTGAGAAGATTTCCTCTCCACTCCCACATTTCTCCTAGTTGCAGATCTTTGCGGATGTCTCCAGACTCCTGGACTATAGTTACATTGAGGAGTCTGAAGCCTTCGGTACCGCTGAGGACCAATAACTCTACCATGTTCTTCTGACACCACTGTATTCTTGGGGGGAAGGAGTGCTTTTGTATTCCAGGTGTTGAACTGCAATTCTCTGTGGCATAAAATCCAGGAATAGCAAAATAAGACCATTATCATAACAAAATTATAAACTGATTCAATGACATAGTATCTTTTCAGGCAAAAAGAATCATTAATCTCCTACCTCTTTTTCTCCACAAAGATAATAAATATTTTAAAATAACAGTGATTTTAAGCAATAGTTAGCAATTGTTTGCCTTGGTTATATATTCTTTTATTTAAAAAGTAAAAGCAAATTTTCAAACATTATACTTTGGCTAGTCTCAGTAGTAGTATTTTAAAATGCTTTCCATTAATAGCCTTAAAATTTGCTAATTTCTACTGATATGAATATGTCTAGCTACAGCCATCAAAACCACTGTTGCTATGAAGTTAATACTGAATGGCAAATCCAGACAAGTTGCTAATATCACAGCATGAAGACACAGAAAATTTTCCCATACCTGTGTGAAGAAATATGAGCAAGTGCGTGGACTTTTAGTGGGTGCTCACTAGGAGTCAAGTACCATGCTGTGTATTCTTTTTACTTTTTTCAACTTGGTATTTTTTTAAAATTATCTTTATAATTGAAAGTATTACAAATGTCCTTGTTTTTCCCCATTGACCCCCTCCATCACGTCCTTGGCGCCCCTCCCCACCAGGCCTTCACTGCACTATTATCTGTGACCATGGGTAGTGCGTATAAGTTCTTTGGTTAATTTCTTCCCACCCTCACCACCTTCCCTCTGAGATTGGTCAGTCTGTTCCATGCTTCTATATCTCTGGGTCCATTTTCTTCATTGGTTTATTTTATTCATTAGATTCCACATATGAGTGAGATCATGTGATGCTTGTCTTTCTCTGACTGCCTTATTTTGCTTAGCATAATACTCTCCAGGTCCCTCCATGCTGTCTCAAAGGATAAGAGATCCTTTTTTTTTTTTTTTTTACAGCTGCTTATTATTCCATGGTATAAATGTACCATAGCTTTTTTATCTACTCATTTACTGATGGGTATTGGGCTGTTTCCAGATCTTAGCTATTGTAAATTGAGCTGCTATCAACATAGGGGTGCATATATTCATTCTGATTGGTGTTTTGAGATTCATAGGATACATTCATAGAAGTGCCATCACTGGGTGAAATGGGAGTTCCATTTTTAATTTTTTGAGGAAACTCCATACTGTTTTCCATAGTGGCTGTACCAGTCTGCATTCCCACCAGCAGTGTACCAGGGTTTCCTTTCTTCACATCCTTGGCAGCACTTACAGTTTGTTGATTTGTTGATGGTAGCCATTCTGGCAGATGTGAGGTGATGGTACCTCATTGTCGTTTTAATTTTCGTCTTTCTCATGATTAGTGACTTTGAGCATTTTTTCATACATCTCTTGTCCATCTATATGTCCTTTTTTGGAGAATTGTCTATTTAGGTCTTTTGCCCATTTTTTAATTGGATTGTTTGTCTTTCCTTTGTTAAGTTGCATGAGTTCTTTATATATTTTGGAAATTAACCCCTGTCCACACTACCCAAAGCAATCTATAGATTCAGTGCAATCCCAATTAAAATACCAATGGCATATTTCACAGACCTAGAACAAATACTTCAAAAATTTAAATGGAACCAGAAAAGACCCCGAATAGCCACAGCAATCTTGAGAAGAACAAAGTTGGAGGGATCACAATACCAGATATCAAGTTATGCTACAAACCCACTATAATCAAAACAGCTTGGTACTGGCACAAGAACAAGCATATAGATCAATGGAATAGAATAGGGAACTAAGAAATCGACCCAAGCCATTATGCTTTGTCAAATTAGCATTTGACAAAGGAGGCAAGAGCATACAGTAGAATAAAGACAGTCTCTTCAATAAATGCTATTGGGAAAATTGGGCAGGTACATGCAAAAAAAAAAATGAAACTATCCCACTAACTTCCACCATACACAAGAATAAACTCAAAATGGATAAAAAAAAAACCTTAAATGTAACTTGTGAAAACATAAAAATCCTAGGAGAATCCATAGGCAGCAAAATCTCACATATCCATGGTAGCAATGTGTTTGTCAATACATCACTAGGGCAAGGGAAACAAAGGAGAAAAATAAACAAATGGGACTACATCAGAATAAAAAGCTTTTGCACAGCAAAAAAAACCATTAACAATATGAATAGGGAGCCCACTGTATGGGAGAACATATTTGGCAATGATACATCTGATAAGGAGATAATATCCAAAATATCTAAAGAACTTATGCTGTATATTCTTATATGCCACCTAGGTTATCTCATTTAATTTGTAGACACTGTTTTGAACCTTAGCATAATTTGCCATCATTTTATAGATGAATAAACTGAGCTTCAGATAATTTAACTATCAGTGCCACTCTCCAGACATTTGAAGCACACTCTTTTGATTTAAACATAATAAATATATGGCTAATTTATTTCACTGTGGCTAGTTTAAAGATGTTAATTATTTTGTCAGAAATGACCCCTCTTTACCTTCACACAGTAAAGGCAATGGAAAAATTATTAGAGAGTTAATCATTTTCTTCTTGAAGTCTTTATACTCACATTAATTTAATTTCTATAATGATTTAGGTTAGGGTATTTTTTGCAAGAAGAAAACTTTAGATCATTTTTATCCTGGTGAAAAGTTGGCTTTATGCAGTTTTTAGGAAAGGATATATTGTGCTTGGGCCTGGAATATGCTTAGGTTTTCTAGTGTGCTTACTTTCCTTTGAAGTAGTATAATGTTATATTGCTGCTAATATAAAGTTTTGCTGCCTCAAGCAGAATTTTTTGAGATTTCTATAGCTGACAGATGCTTTTGTCCTGAACTAACCCACAGAAAATGAAGAAAAAATAAGAAGATATTCCCTGTGATGAAAACTTAGAAGCAACTACTAGAGAGAATATATCTTTAAGGATGCTACTCTTCTTTTTCTTTTCACAGTTAGAGATTTATTTTTAAATGAAGTTAGAGAGTTAAAAGAAAATAGGCATTTATTAAAGGGTGTCCCAAAATTCACGCAAGAAGTAATTTTGATAGAAAACACAGGTTTATAATTAAAAATTGTAAATTTTTTATTGATTCATAAAGTATACAGTATAGGGTTATGTATGGAATAGTATATCGGGTAAATGGCCTCCATGGCTTTGCTGGCACATACGCGCTCTTTTGTTGAAATTTTCCATGGCCGTTTTGCATAAATGTGGCTGAATTTCGTTGATACAGCGCTCAATTTCCTCCTTCAAGGCATGGGTGGTCGTGGGCTTGTTGGCATAAACCTTAGACTTCAAAAAACCCCAAATAAAAAAGTCCAACGGCATTAAATCGCATGATTTGGGCGGCTAATTCTGATCACCAAAACGGGAAATTACAGGACGAGGAAATGACTCATGCAGTAATTGAATTGTTTCTCGGGCTGTATGGCATGTGGTACCGTCTTGTTGAAACCACATGTCATCCACATCCATAGCTTGCAATTCAGGCACAAAAAACTGGATTATCATGTCGTGATAGCAAGCACCATTAACTGCTATTGCCTGAGCAGCCCCATTTCGGTCATGGAAAATTTCAACAAAAGAGTGCGTATGTGCCAGCAAAGCTGTGGAGGCCATTTACCCAATATTCTATTCCATACATAACCCTATACTGTATAATTTATGAATCAATAAAAATTTATAATTTTTAATTATAAACCTATGTTTACTATAAAAATTACTTCTTGCGTGAATTTTGGGACACCCTTTTATATGCTTAAATAATTAAAGCCTTTTATGGCCAATTTAAATCAATCAATTCAACTGGATGTTCATATTTATTTATTCTGCATTGTCTCTGAATGACTCTGAAATAGTGATTATTGGGATACTCTTGATAGACCATAAGCTGAGAAGAAGGCCTTAGAATAAAAAGGAATTGGATAGTTTTCTTAGTTAGTGAAATAGTTGGTATCCTCTCAAATGATTTCCTGGCCAGTTCGGACTGTGGTGCACCCTCCCTGATGGTATCCCTGTCTCCGCCTAAAATACTGAAGATACGGTTTGGCCACCCGTGAACATGTTAGAAACTGGAGGAACACGAAGAACAATGTTTGCAGTGATTCAGAAGAAAGAGGTGTCAACTGCTTATCAGCTCACTTTGTGATAATGTGGCTCCCCAGGTAGTATGTGCCTGTGCCACCACTGTTCCCGCTTCCTGAAAGTTCAGTTTCTCAGTGATGGAATGAGTTTACACTTCCGTTCATACACCTGCTTCCAGGAGCACTGTCAGCAGGAGTCAGGGTCCGTGAGACTGGTTAAGGTTAGGGCACTGGCTGTGTTATCTTTATCAGCCTGTGAAGTTGAGAGGTATAATCTAGCCCTCAGTAAAGGGCTGCCTGGGCAGTCGGCTGCCTGCCTGGTAAACTCCTGCAGCATCAGTAGATGAACATTTCATTGCTCACTAGATGAGCACACCTTACTCAGGGAAGGTTTATACTCTGTGGTCTATAAAAGCAATTGTTGATTTCTAAAATATTCTCTTGAAAGTCAATATTGTAAATCATTTGGGAGTCTGCTTTTCTTTGTCCTCAAGGCTAATTGCCATACTTGGCCCATAGTAAGTGCTGAACAAATATTTCTTCAATCAATAAGTGAATGAATGGATCAGAGACATAATTTAAACAATAGAAAATAACTAGATAGAAAAAGGAGAAAATTGCTAATTCCAAAACCAACAATGTAGTAAAACAAAGCCACCTACTTGTTAGCTTTTAGCTAACGAGTCAAGATAACTTTTGAAGAAAAAGAAAAGGATAAAGAATGAAATCTTAGCATTTTCTAAGCATGGATGGACCTAGGGGGCATTATGCTAAGTGAAATAAGTCAGAGAAAGACAAATACCATCTGATTTCACTTGTATGTGAAATCTAAAGAATGTAAGTGAACAAATGAAACAGATTCAAAGATACAGAAAATAGACTGATGGTTGCCGGATGGGAGAGGTGTTGGGGAACTGGATGAAAAAGGTAAAAAGGATTAAGAAGTACAGATTGGTAGTTACAAAATAGTCATGGGATGTAAAGTACAGCATAGGGAATACAGTCAATAATATTGTAATAACTATATATGGTGCCAGGAGGGTATTGGAAATATCGGGGCAGGGGCATGTTTTTCTGTTTGTTTTAGTCTTTATTATTGAAAGTATTACATAAATCCTCCTTTTCCCCCACTGACCTCTTCTAGTCCTTGCTCCCCCTCCCCCAGGCCTTCACCACCCTATTGTCCATGAGATATGCATATATGCATATAAGTTCTTTGGTTGAACTCCTCCCCCTCACCCACACTCCCCCACCTTCCCTCTGAATTTCAAGTCTGTTCCATGCTTCTATGTTCTATGTCTCTGGATCTATTTTTTACATCATTTTATTTTATTCATTAGATTCTATATATGAGTGATACCATGTGATATTTATCTTTCTCTGACTGGCTTAAGTATGTATCATAATCTAACTACTACTTTGTACACCTGAAACTAATATTGAATGTAAACTCTAATCCTATATAATAAAAGGCTAACATGCGAATCAACTGAACAGTGGAACGACCGGTCACTATGATGCGCACTGACCACCAGGGGGCAGACGCTCAACCAGAAGCCGGGATCAAGGTTGGTGAGTGCAGCAGTGCTAAGGATGTCTGACTGAAGGCTTAGGCCCATTTCCACCATTAGTCGGGCATCTCCCGAGGGCTCCCGGACTTCGAGAGGGCACAGTCCAGGCTGAGGGAACCCCCTGAGTGCATGAATCTTGTGCACTGGGCCTCTAGTTAAAAAAATAAAATTTAAAAAAAATACAATGTTATAAAGCATGTGAAGTCATAAAAATAAATGATAGTTGTCTATTTTTAAAGATAGCTTATTGCTACCAAAATTTATCATTGTTAAATTTTAAAATCTATAAGGAAATTGAAAGATTAATGCAAAGGATATTGTTAAACAAAAATTTTAACTTCAATGGTTGAAAGTCTTTATTGGTTGAAAGGGTTAATTAGACCATTGATAGCAAAAAAGGTATTTTTTTTTAAATAGACCAGTCTTGGGGCATAGTTTCTAAACCATCAGCAGCATGGCTAACAAGGAAAGACAAACATGCCCGTAGTCCTGGAGTTTGTAAGCATTTTTATATTTTGAGTAGGAGGGAGGAAGGTCTCCACAGTTCTGAGAGGATTTACCTTAGAGACAAAAGATAGAGAAGGCAAAGCTGGCTAGTTCTGGGATAGGAAGAAGTGTTCCTTGCTCCTGTGGATTAGCTGTGGGTGACAGATTGGAAAATTCATCCTATCTAATAAAAGAGAAACATGGTAATTAGCCGTACATCCGCTACCCTTCCCATTGGCTAATTAGGGCGATATGCAAATTAACTGCCAGCCAAGATGGTGGCCGGCAGCCATGCACTGAAGCGAACAGGGAGGCTTGCTTGCTCCAGTGACGGCGGACTCCAACGTTCCCCGCCTGCCTTGCCGGCCTCTCAGCTGCAACTCTAAGCAACTATGTTGCAAATATAGAAACTAAACAAAACCCCAGAAACCTGCTTTAGTCAGCCAGGCTTCAGCCAGCCGGACCGCAACATTGTATCAAATTCAGAAGGTAAACAAAAGCCAGAAACCTGCTTTCAGCAGCTGAGGCCTCAGAGCTAAAGCTGGCCCCGAATAAAAAAGAACAAAGAAAAAAAGGAGGGGTTGGGAGCTTCAGTCACCCGCCAGCCTGAAAACGGCCCTCAGCCCCTCAGCCAGACTGGCCAGGCACCCCAGTGGGGACCCCCACCCTGATCCAGGACACCCTTCAGGGCAAACCAGCCGGCCCCCACCCGTGCACCAGACCTCTATTCTATATAGTAAAAGGGTAATATGCCTCCCGGCACCAGAATCAGCATGACAGGGGGCAGCGCCCAAACCCCCTGATCGCCCTGCGGCTCTGTGTGACAGGGTGTGGTGCCCCAACCCCCTGATCGGCCCTGCTCTGTTCATGACAGGGGAAGGCGCCCCAACCCCCTGATCAGCCCTGCTCTGTGCCTGATAGGGGGGAGCTCCCCAACCCCCTGATCGCCCTGCGGCTCTGTGTGTGACAGGGTGCAGCGCCCCAACCCCTGATCGGCCCTGCTCTGTGGGTGATAGAGGGTGGCGCCCCACCGCCCCCCCCCCCACGGGCCCTGCTCTGTGTGTGATGGGGTAGAGCCATAACCTCCCCATCGGCCCTGCCCTGAGTGTGACAGTGGCGGCGCCCCAAGCCCCTGATCGGCCCTGCTCTGTGGGTGATAGAGGGCGGCGCCCCAACCCCCTGACCCGCCCTGCTCTGTGTGTGACAGGGGGCGGTGCCTTAACTCC
>NW_005873624.1:0-21947 GCF_000147115.1 Myotis lucifugus | reverse complement strand
GGGGGCCTGGGGGTACTTGCTGAGAGCTGGGTCAGACTGTCAGCATCGTCAGTGCCCTGGGGTGGCTGTCCCCCCAGCCCCGTCACCTCCTCAGTGTCCCTGCTCCTTGTCCCCGTCTGAGCAGAAGGTACTGCTTGCTCCTTACTCACACACATGTCACACGTATCACAGTCTAAATTCCGTCACATGCCTGCGACTCACTGTACTGCTGACAAGGTGAATATAGGTCCCACTGTAAATGAAAACATTTTTCCTCTTGGCGTTTGTTTGAAGGGACCCAATAAGCCAGTCTCCCGTCCCCGCCTGAGCGCTGGAGGAGCTGAGACATGAACGAGTCGTGCAGGGGGCATGAAATGGCTCCTTTATTGTGGGTGAGGCTGATACTGGGGAGCAGGGCCGTGTCTGCAGGCAAGTCAGTGGCGCAGGACTCAGCCGCCCACGGCCAGGCCCGCCTCCCCCGGTCAGCCACGAGGGGAGCAGGAGGGACGCCTCTGGCTGTGCCTTCCCCGGGCCCAGTCACCCCAGTGCTGCTCTCCCTGGGCCCACCCCCACCCTCCTCTCCCTTCCCAGAGTCCTTGGTGCTCACGCACTTGCTCCCCGTTTGTGGGGAGAAGTCACCACATGAAGTAGCTAATGCGGCGCTTCTGGGCCCTGACTCGGGCGTACGTTTGTCTCAGGCGTAGCCCAGACTCGTCTTAGTGGTGAGGCTCAGTCTGCAGCACAGCGAGTAGAGGTGGACCCGCTGCTGCCACACGGGCTCACACTGGCCTTGCTGGGGGCTCCTGCCTGCAGCACAGACTGGGGTGGGGCTCGGGTCCTACCTGGGCACGGGGAGCCCCTCTGTGACCGGCCACCACCTCGGACCTTGAGTCTGAAAGCTTCAGGGCAGAGGCGGCTCTGAGGCGGCAGGCAGCTCCCACCCGGGCTGAGCCTGGGGCCTGAAGGGATCTAAGCCGTCCGCCACCCGAGGCGGCTCCCTGTGCAGTGGGCTGGAGGCTCTGTTTGCTTCATCGGTGAACTCTGTAACCTGCATTTGAACAGCCGCATCCTAGACTCTGTAAAGGACTTTAACACTCTGTCAGTTGTCTGCGTTTCCTTTAAGCAGCTGTGGAGGCTTGCGGTGCGGGAGGTTCTCCCGAGGATTGCTCAGAGCCTGGGCCCCGCACGTTCTCACCGCAGAGGGTGCGCTTCCTCCTGACTCGCACGGGGCGGGAGAGGGTCTGTGTCACAGCTGCTGGTTCCCGTGTTCCTGCCGCCCTCCTTCCCACGGGCACCTCTCTCGACCTCTGCTTTGCAAAAACTCAGTGTCAGGAAATGCCCGTCCGATCCGGCCCCTGGACGCCAAGCACCCCCTTTCTCGTCTCACTCCCCCGCTCGTCCCTTTATGTCCCTCAGAGTTCAACATGCAGTCGTCCCCCTTGTCCAGGGTCTCAGTTCAACCACAGAATGAAAATATTTCATGGAAAATTCCAGAAGTAAACAGGGCATACGTTTAAAATTGCCTGCTGTTCTGAGACGCGTGATGCCATCCTGAGCTGTCCCAGGGACGTGAATCATCCCTTTGTCCAGCGTCCCGCGCTGTGGATGCTCCCCGCCCGCCAGTCACTATCTCAGCGCTCGTGTCCCAGCCACCCTGGTTTCCCTTGGCAACGGGCCCAGCGCCCAGGGGGCTGCTGGCAGCTCAGAGGTGCCCAAGGGAAGCCGTAAGGTGCTTCCTGTGGGTGAGCGGGGCAAGGTCTCGCCTTCGTGAGTGAGAAAACCCTGTGCTGAGGCTGCGGAGATCCACGGTGAGGGCGACTCTCCCGTCCCCCGGGACCTGAGGGGAGAAAGGGGTCCTTTCCTTTGCGTCTCGCCTCGGCCCGCGAGGGTTCCGGCCAAGGAGCCGGACGAGCACCTGTTAGGGCAGCGGCGTGGGATTTGTGGGTGGAAGACAGAGCGGAAAACGTGCCCTGACCCACAGGGAGGAGTTTCCGGGAAAGCGGAGCCTCTGGGGGGCCCTGGGCAGGAGCCCGAGACAGAACCACCCTCATCACTGCATCACAGCGACCGTCAGAGCCGCTGAGCTAGCAGTGGTGACCGTTCACCTGGCCTGGGCCCGCTGCCTGAGTGGCTGCCTCTCGCTGGGCAGGGGCGGGAGGACCGGCACCACAGGCTCAGCGCCGGCCGCGGCCGCAAGGGCTTCCCACATTCACACCCTTCACTGTCCTCCTCCTCTGTCCCCAGGAGCCCGCCTCCAGCTGGCATCAGCCTGGTGTGGTGCCGGGCTTACCCAGCAGGGAGCCAAGCGGGGCCCCTGGAGGGGGGGGGCCTGCTCCCCGTGTCAGAAGCTCAGGATAGGCTGGGCCGCTGGGGGTGCCGCCGCCGCTGCTGCCACCGAGGTTGTGGTCCCCTGATGCCTCTCAGATGTCTGCGTGGGAATGGCCAGTCACCAGCTGGATTAGGAGATGGGGCCCAGGGCGATGTTTAGTTGGGGGTCCTTGATCAGAGGAGGTTTTTAAAGCCATGACTGACAGTTCACCCCCATGGTGAGTGTGGAGAGGAGGAGGCTGGGACCCAGCCCAGGGCACAGCCAAGGTCACGGGCGGGGAGGCCAGTGGGCTGAGCGAGGTCTCACTCGGCACCATGGGGTCAGGGCCCTGCGTGTGGGCACAGGGAGGGGCTCCTGCTCCTGCCTGACGCTGGCACAGGGGCAGCTGAGAAATGCTGGGAACTGGAGGGGCAGGGGCCACGGAGGCTTTTCTTAACCTGGGGTTTCGAGAGTCTTTGAGTCCTGATGGGAATGATGCAGGAGAGGCGGGGGTCTGGCCCGGGGCCCCAGCTCTGGTGGGTTCGGCGGGATTGCAGGCGTTTGTGAAGAGCGGCTGCTGGGAGGAGAGGTGGGGGTGAGGGACAGGCCAGTGGCCAGTGGGCAGGGATGCCGAAGGCAGTGACTAGCAGCGTGTCCCCTGCTCCAGACGCCCTGCGTGCTGGCCTTGAGCCCAGTGTCGCCAGCTCAGCGCACGTGGTTCCTCCATCCTGGCCCTGCTGCGTGGCCACGTCACGTCCCATCCCGTGAGGCGGGGCTGGCGCTGTGGCTCTGGGGCTGAGTGTGCGTCACTTCCCATAAAGACTCAGGTTCAGCATGGGCGATGCGGGCGCCGCCTCCAGGCCGCTGCGCCCGCGCAGGGGGTACACATTGAACAGGAAGGCTGCTGCCACGCGTGGCAGGACCGCCCTCTACGCCAGGGCTCCGGACGTGTGTCGCCCGCGGGGAGTCCGGAGGCCCCGGCTTGCCCACCCGCACAGCCTCTTAGAGGCACGTGTTGATCTTGTGATAAACTCAGTTTCACTTGGAGCCGTGTCCCCGCTGCTGTTCCCCTGGTGGCAGGCAGGTCAGATCCAGCCCTCGCTCCGAGCTGCGGTCCCACTGCGAGGAGCCGGGAGGGCAGGAGAGGTGTCCCGTCCCCCGAGTCCCGTCACCAGGGACCTGGGAAGAGCGGCGCCGGGCGTCCTGCAGAACCAAAGCCCATCTGCTCTCAGGTGTTGCCAGTTCCCACAAGAGATCGTGGTGCAGATGGTGGAGCGATGCCGCATCCGGAAGCTGCAGCTGCTGGCCCACCAGTACATGATCCCCAGCAAGGTGGAGTTCTACGTCAGCCACTGCCTGCCCGAGTACCTGCCCCCGTTCCAGGGGGAGCGCTTCCGCAGACTCGGGTGAGCAGGAGGGTGGGAGTGTGAGGGCCACTTTCGGGACCCCTTCCTGAAAGCCTGAGGCTCTCCTGAGCGCTCCTCCTCTGGGTCCCGGGCCTCACACTCAGATCTGGGTCCCGGGCCTCACACTGAGATCCGGGTCCCAGGCCCCCCGGACCCCCCACCCCCGCCCTGGCTCTCTCCCTGAGTTTCCTATGAGGCCGCACTCTCCTCCAGTCCTGCGTAGGTGGGAGGGGCTGCACTGACCTCACTCCCCCAGCTGAGCCTGCGCTGTGCCCTCGCAGCTACGTCTCCCTCTGCGACAACGAGAAGACGGGCTGCAGAGCTCGGGAGCTGAAGTCGGTCTATGTGGACACCGAGGGGCAGTTTCTGAAACTCGTTTTTCACCAAAATCACGCCAACAAGTACAATGTCTACAATCAGGTGACACGCCTCCCCGTGCCGACCCCCAGCTCCGGTTGGGTCCTGTGTCCCGTGTCTTTGCAAAGAGGCACTTTCAGTCTTCTGTGAGGTGGCATCTCTATGGGGAATGTTAAGCTCCCCTAGAGGGAGCCGCTGGCCCGGCTGCTATGCAGGCAGGGAGCCCCACTGGTCCCACAGCAGGCAGGGAGCTGGAGGGGGGGCTGGAGGGGGTGCTGAGGGGGAGCTGGAGGGCTCCTCACCTCGTCCTTCCTCCACACGCCTCCCCCCACATGTTTTCACCACTGACATCCAGGTGGGTTCCTACTTCAGCTACAGTGATTCTCCAGAAGTGGGTGGGAAGGGGCTCCTCCCCCTCCGGTGAGAATCAGACCGATGAGCCGTGGAACCTTGGCGTTCATTTCTTTGTCTAATTTACCGAGCATGTTGGGGTGACCCACATGAGCCTCGAGCAGAGGGTTCCCTGAGAGGCTGGGTTAAAACTGGGAGGCTTGCCTTGGCCAGTGTGGCTCAGTGGATAGAGCGTCGGCCTGCAGACTGAAGGGTCCCGGGTTCGATTCCGGTCAAAGGCACATGCCCAGGTTGTGGGCTCAATCCCCGTGGGGGGCATGCAGGAGGCAGCCGATCCATGATTCTCTCTCATCATGGATGTTTCTATCTGTCTCTCCCTCTCCCTTCCTCTCTGAAATCAATAAAGTCATATTTATTTTTTTAAAAAACTGGGAGGCTTTTAGCTGTTGTTGTTTTCATATCCTCTAAACATTAAAATAGCCATTTGGTTCAGCCTTAGAATATCAGCTTATATGACTTACAACAGTGCTTACTGATAGCCCTGCACATTAGCGCAGCATTTCACCAGGGACGCGCTTCCGCGTGCGGCCTCCCACTGGCGGCTGTGACAAAGACGATGGCTGCCCACCTTCCAAACGTGGTTTCTGTTGCTTCCCCAGGTCGCCCTGGTTGCCATGAACATCATCGGGGACCCCGTGGGCTGCAGCGATGAGAGCAACATTGTGAGTGTGGGAGTTTCATTTCTACAGAAGAACTATTTCCAACAGGAGGGAAGGGTTTATTGTCGTCACAAAAGGCGTCATCGTAAAATCTGTGCAGACGTGACGGATGAATAACTTAGACTTTCCTTGACGCGAGAACTGAGGCCGCCCCTCCGGGAGCCTGGCCCTGGCGCTTGCTGGCCCTTTGCTGGCCTCCGGTCGCCCGTAGTTACGGTTCTGAGCTGCTCCTTTCTCCTCCGAGATGCTAACCAGCCTTCTCACCCCCAAGGCCTCGAGGGAGAAGCTGATTGACCACTACCTGGGGCAGCGCACGGAGGACCCCGCCCTGGAAGGAACCTGCTCTGGGTAAGAGCCCCTCCCGCAGGCAGTGAGCGGGCCTCCAGGGGGGCCCCCCCAGGTGAGCATCGCCTCCAGGGGGCCGGCCCAGCCTCCGGGTGCCCTGCGCCACCCACGCCTCTGCTGGGTGAAGGCCCGGTGTGGGCGTCTCCGGTGTTGCCCTTCAGAGGCGACCGTTTCTCGTTGGCTCAGGTTTCTTACTAGAGGTTTCTAGTGCGTTCGGGAAAGGCCTGCCGCCGCCTGGGGGTGTTTCATTGGCTCGGGCACATGCACAGGTGAAACGGTCAGTTACCGAGGCTTCCTGTCCGTCTGCGTTGAGACCATGTTTTATGGAAGTGAGAAGTAGATGCCACATCTGTGTCTATAAGTGCAGTGTTCCCAGCTCCTCTCCCCCTTCTTCACAGTAACAGCTGGACGTGCGCATTTGTTTTGCTGCCTCTTGTTTAGAAGTAGGGCCTTGGTAGGTCAGGGTGGAGGGAGCTACAGACCCCGCTCCGCACGTCCCTGCTCCCTCTGCTCCGGCCTCCACACCCTCAGGCCTGCCTGCGGTTTACACAGCCGGGCCCTGCAGAGGGGCTGGTCCCAGACAGGGAACTGAGACCACCCGGCCCCTCCTCTAACCACCACCACCACCACCCCCGCCCCCCCGCAGGAACAGGCGGCACGCGGGTGTGGCAGGAGGTTGGCCGCCACGCAGCTGCAGGTGAGATTGGCCTTGGCCATACGGAGTCAGGGCTGCAGCACAGCCATTGGGACTCGAGCCACCGCTGCGTTTGCACAGATAGAGCGTCTGTGGCCGCTCAGGAGCCTGGGCCTCGCCCAGTGTGGGCAGAGCCTCGCTGTCTGCAGAGGCCGCCCTGCCCCACAGGCTGGCCTTTCTGACACCCCTCAGCCTGAGGCGAGCCCGGGCTGTGTGAGTGCTGAGGGCGAACGTCACTGACATCCAGGGGTTTTCTGGGAAAGCGGAGAGCACTCTGGGACAGGACGGCCCTGGAGCCCTGGGCGGATGTCACATGACCTCACTTTTTTCTTTGTTAGATTTTTATAATGAAATGAGGTCTTTGTTTCATCTCTGGGACTTCAAGGCCGAGTGACTTAGACTCAGCGTGGAACCTGCCTTTTGGTGAAAGTGGTCATGTGGCCTGTGGACACAGCAGAAGGTGGCCCAGTGGATCACCGCTGGGCACACTGACCGTGTTCGGGGCTGCCAGGGCCTAGAATGGGGGGCTTGGTCCTTCGGAAGTTGACGTCTCCTGTGTCCTCTTTGAACTCATTACTATACAATTTTCCAACCGATTTATTTGAGGACAAATACCATTTTAATTAAAACGTGCCTATATGTGAAGTCAAAGCTGACAGTGGCGTTTCCTGTCGCTGGTGTCCTCCCTCACCGTTCTGCTGCGATCCTAGACGGGCATTGTCAGTGTCAGCGTCAATGTTGACGTCAGCAGTAGACCTGCCTGCGGGGAAACAAAGAGTAGAGCGGATGCCTGGTCAGGAGCGGGCTGTGCGGCTGAGATGCGTGTCCCCCGAAGGGTTTCTCATCTGCGGGCGGGAGGGCTGATGGCAGCATTGGACCCTGTCAGGGAAAAGCGCAGTAGAAGCAGCTGCCCGGCCGTCATGTTCACCAGTCACGGTGCTGGGTGCTGGGCGCTGGTGTGAAGCAGACGCCTGGCTGCCCGGCCTATCAGGTCGGCTCAGTGAGGCCTGGTCAGCATTGGTCTGGGGTTGGGTTCTGCCCAACATCGCTGTCCGTGTGCCTAGAGAGAGCCTGGCACGGCCAGCACGAGGGGGTGGGGCACAGGGACGAGGACGCCGAGTGCGTGTACTTGGACACGGGCCAGAGTGTGAGCTGCGCAGCCAGCCCCACTGCGGCTGTGCTCCCGAAGCCGCACTGAGTCCTCGGGCGGCGCCTCCAGGAACTAGGCTGGGACGCTCTCCCGGCTGCCTCCGCACTGAGCCGGGCCCTCCGTGCGCCTCCCACAGGGGAACCTGGGCTGAAGTGTCCGCTTCTCTCCTTCAGGAAGTCTGACCACATCTCCCCTCTGGACGACTTAGCTTTCGATATGTACCAGGACCCAGAAGTAGCGCAGATTATCCGCAAGTTAGACGAGAGGAAGCGCGAAGCCGTGCAGCAGGAGCGCTACGACTACGCCAAGAAGCTGAAGCAGGCGATCGCGGACTTGCAGAAGGTACTGCCCGCGGGGCTCGCACTAAATATGCCCGTCCAGCTGTGGGCGGTGCCTGGCCTGCAGGAGTGGGTGTGGGCTCAATGATGCGGGCAAAATAGAAGCGCGGCCGACGAGCGCCTGGACAAACCTGTCATGAGCCCCTGGGTCCCTCTCCAGACGTCACCCCAGACGCCGGGTAGGGACACATCGCAGACGTGTTAGACATCCCAAAACTCTCGGGGTTTCTCAGGCGCTGCTGCGGCCACAGGCAGCACTCGCTTTGCAGGGCGTGGCCGAACGGCCGTGCCTCCTGCTGCTCCAGGGACCCCTGGTCCCCACAGGACACGTAGGTGGTCAGTGCTTCCATCGAGTGGGCATGACTAGCCGCCGTCGGCCTGGCGGGCGGAGCACGGAGACAGCGGGTGTTGTGTGCAGGTCGGGGAGCGGCTGGGGCGCTACGAGGTGGAGAAGCGCTGCGCCGTGGAGAAGGAGGACTACGACCTGGCCAAGCACAAGAAGCGGCAGATGGAGCAGTACCGCGCCCAGGTGTACGCGCAGCTGGAGCTGCACAGCCTGGTGGACATGGAGCCGGTAGGTGCGGCTGGGCCTAGGGCGAGGGCTGGGTGCCCGCCCGTGAGGGTCTGCCGTGCTGTCTGCATCGCCGGCGTCTGTTCTGTGAAACCTGGCAGACCGGCCCCGCTCAGGAACATCAGCACCTGTGCGCCCACCACTGTGGCTTCCGCCTTGCCCGCCCGGCTCTGGCAGCCTCACAGTAGAGCAGGAAGGGGCGGAGCTGGGGGGGCACTTGCTCCCCAGTGTTCCTCGTTGGTGAGAAGGAGTTGCCCGCTCCCGGGAGCCATGGGAAAGAAACCCCAGGGGCCTCCGCTGCTGAGAACACCTCCCTAGAGGCGGAGGCGCTGCCCCATCCTCAGACCCACTTGGGCAGGAGTGCGCCCGCCGCAGATGAGGAGACGGAGGCTGAGTGCAGACGGGAGACCCCGCCTGGGTCCAGATCCCGCTGTGCCGCTCTAGTTGTGTGATCAGACTAACCCCTGCTCCACCTGTGCCTCGGTTTCCTCGTCACATTTGCCAGGGGGCAGTGGTGGGCACTGAATGAGCTCATCTGTCTGAAGCACTGACCACCCGCCCAGTGGCTCGCACTTGTTAGGACGACGTGGGGTAGTGAGCAGTGCCCGGCTGGCGGCGGTCCTCGGGGCTGCCAGGTGCCCATGTGCCTCTCCGCTGGCACAGCCACGAGGTGTGCCTCCACGCTTGTGACTCACCCACGTGCTCGTGATGACACGGATCGGCCGTGTGTCCCCTGTGTGGCCCACACAGTGACCTGCGGGCAGTGAGGGCAGCAATGGCTCTGCCTCCTGAGGCGGGTGCTCCGGGGAAGGTGCGGGCCGGGGTGGTGGCCTGGGGATCACGCGTCCCTTCTCCCCAGGTGCCAAGGCCGATGGATTTACCGCTCCAGCCCCTCATTCACTCCAGCAGTTCCTGCCACCTGCCGCCAGCACTGCCGCCACCGCAGGACAACAGTGTGACAGAAAACCAGCGTGCAGAGCCCGTCCCTCTGGAGCAGCCCTCGTCCCACTCCCTGGACGTTTCTCTTCAGCGCGCTCCCTCGGACCAGCCGCTGTCCCCCTCGCACCCTCCCCACAAGGCCCAGGTAGGTACCTCAGTCCTGTGGCATGAGGTTCATTCAGCAGACGGGCCAGGCGCCGGCATGGGCGGCGGGGGGCGGGGGGGGGGGCGCTGTCCCGGGGCAGGGCCTCACTCACCTGGAAGTCAGCGTCACGTGGACTTGTGTGCATGTCTGTCTCCTGGGAGATGTCAGCGGGGGGCGGGCTTCCTGCCCACTGCTCCACGGGGGCAGCAGCCCAGGGCCCAGGCCGGCTCAGGAGAGCCCACGCCTGCAAGGAGGCGGGTGGAGATGTGGAGGCTGCTGGACAGCGAGCCCATGAGCTCGGGCAGGACACTTCCAAGCCGTGACTAGGGAAACTGGCCTGCTTGCCCGGTGAGCGGACCCGCTGGAGGTAAAGGGTAGCAGGCAGCATCGGCGGTGCTTATTTGGCTGCGATGGGGTCGGGAAGTAGGAACCCTGAGTGCATTTGGTCAGTTGCACCTGCTGCCGGATAACCTGTTCTGATGACACTGGGATTTAGCACGTACCCTCGTCCAGACTGGGAAGGCCACGGCACTGAGCCTGCCGTGTAGACGGGTGGCGGGCGGGGTCCACACGGGAGCTCTGCAGCCCCTTCCTCCCCTGCAGCCCGAGGCCCTGCCCTATGACGAGCGCCCCCTGCCCGCCGTCCACAAGCAGCCCGGGGCGGCCGTGGAGCCGGAGAAGAGGGACCTGGACGCCAGCGAGGCTCCCCGAGCGGGTGCTGCGGGCGAGCCCGAGCCCCTAACAGAGAAGGCCCTGAGGGAAGCCAGCTCTGCCATCGAAGTGCTGGGGGAAGCCCTGGTAAGAGGATGCCACAGTGTGTGCGTGTGTGTGCACCACTGTGTGTGTGTGTGTGTGTGTGTGCGTGCACCCGTGCGCGTGTGCGTGCACCCCTGTGCGTGTGTGTGCACGTGCACCCTTGTGCATGTGTGTGTCCATGTGTGTGCGTGCACCACTGTGTGTGCGCGTGCACCTCTGTGCATGTGTGTGTGCGCGCATGCACCCCTGTGTGTGTGTGTGTGTGTCAACCCCATGAGTGAATGAGTGACATCCACAGTTCCTGTCCTTTCGGCCCTGCTCAGCTCCGCTGCCTGCTGCCTGTGGCTTGTTATGGCCTCAGTCCATGCAGACTTGGTCTCCCTCCTTCTGCCGCCTTCCCTTTCCCAGCATGACCATCTTTCTCCAAGAACCCGACCTTCTCGTGCAGCATCCGCTGGAGGGCGGCTTCGCTTTGTCGTTGCCGCCAGCGATGTTTCAGGCTCATTTGCTGGGGGAGCCTCTTGCTGGTCTTTGGTCCAGGGTCTCCGTAGAACCTCCTCCAACACCATGTTTCAGAGGAACCATTGTTTTCCCAGCAGCCCCCTCCCTGTCCAGCTCCCGCACCCGCACCGAGTACCTGGGGTCCGAGTCCCTGGGGTCTGAGGCTGTGGACGGGCTCAGCTCCTCTCTGATGGCACGTCTGTGCCCTCGGGGATCTGCCCGAATTCGTCCCCTGTGGGAGGGGCGAGTCTTGTGCTGATTACTCAGCGTACAAAACAGGGAAACGGAAGGGAGGGTTTCAGATCTCCCGAGTGAGGACTCACTCAGCGCTGTGTCCTGGAGCTCAGAGCTGGCTGGGAAACCAGCTCCCCTGTGCCACCAGCCAATCCCGGGAGCGACAGCAGCGGGACAGGCAGCGCGTGTCCTCGCACAGGGAGCCCAGCGCTCACGTCCCCAGCTCCCAGCCGCAGCACTCGCCGCGGTTCACCAGTCAGGTTTCCCTACAGAAAAGCGGTTCTCTGAACGCACAGTGTGTGCTCACTCTGTAGGGCCTGGTTGTAGGAAAGGTGTTGTTCTCATTTGAAACGAAGGCTCGGGTAGCACAGTGCTGGGGGTGGTGTCGCCGACACCCAGGGAGTGAGCAGGGCTCCCGCCGCAGGTGGCTCAGGCCTATTCCAAGACGTGGTCGTTCCGGGAAGACGCGCTGCTCACCCTGCACCAGCAGCTGGTGGACACGCCAGTCGGAACCCCGAAGGAGGACCTGAAGGGCTTGCTGCGCGCGGCCGTCTTTCTCATCCGGAGGTCCATCCGGGACATCGTGACCCCGGTGAGTCCCCCGGCCCTCAGGGCCAGTGTCTGCCGCGATGCCGGCCGCGCCCAGGAGGGAGAGCAGACAGGAAGTCCCCGTCATGGCCAGCTCCCTCGGCAGGGCCAGCACCGAGGCGCTAGGAGTGTCTGTGCGCCAGGCACCTGTCCCTCGGTCCGGTCATTCATGCTGGTCTGATCAGCCTCCCCTGTGCTCTTCAGAGCCGATCACAGAGGCCTGGGCTCCCGGACTCACGGGCATCCGGGCCCGGTTCACCATTTAGGAACCTGGGGCTGGGAGTTGCTGTTGAGCTGACTAACTGTG
Source organism: Myotis lucifugus (assembly GCF_000147115.1). NCBI lineage: Eukaryota > Metazoa > Chordata > Mammalia > Chiroptera > Vespertilionidae > Myotis > Myotis lucifugus. Next base: position 10,259 of record NW_005873624.1, on the reverse strand, counting down.
TGAGGCCTCCTGGTGAGCGTCCTGGTGCGCCCCCGTCTGCGGGAGCTTCCCCAACTCAACGGGGCTCTGTGACCCGGGCACGGGGACACCGCGTGCTTGGGGCACCAGGAAGTGAGAGCGAGGGTCTCCGCCCGCGACGACCTATTTAGACAGTCGTTCTCAGGTGCCTGTCCCAGCCCTGCAGACAGTGTGGCATGGCATGGGTTCCGGCTTATCCCTGAGAGGAAGGCTCATGTTCCCTCGCAGCGGATTCAATCAGAACAGCTCGCCCGTCTCCACCCCTTCCCCAGGTCTTCCAGGCTTCGCTGAAGGTGCTGAAGATGCTCCTGACCCAGTACATCCCCAGGCACAAGCTGAGCAAGCTCGAGACGACGCACTGTGTGGAGAGGACCGTCCCCGTGCTGCTCGCCAGGACCGGAGACTCCTCTGCTCGCCTGCGGGTCATGGCTTCCAACTTCATCCAGGTACGCCGTGCGCAGGTGCGCGCTGCGGGGGGCACAGCCCTGCGGGGCCGGACGTGGTTCAGACGTGGCGGGTCCCCTCTGCTCGGAGCAGCTGCCTCATCCTTAGGGCCCCGCCTGGACTTCCCTGGGCTCTGAAAGGGCGGTTTTGTCTTTGACGTGAACGTTGATGGAAAGGGACACTGCTTTCTAGTGTTTCTCTAAGTCAACACACGCTGTTGACTTTTAAAATAAAAATATGGCCCTAACTGGTTTGGCTCAGTGGCTAGAGCGTCAGCCTGCGGACTCGAGGGTCCCAGGTTCGATTCCGGTCAAGGGCATGTACCTTGGTTGCAGGCACATCCCTAGTAGGGGGTGTGCAGGAGGCAGCTGATCGATGTTTCTCTCTCATCGATGTTTCTAACTCTCTATCCCTCTCCCTTCCTCTCTGTGAAAAATCAATAAAATATTTTTTAAAAAATAAACTAAAAATATGTGACAAACTAAATCAGAATAGAAAACATGGGAAAAACGATAGCAAGTGTGTCGCTGTCTTGATAAACATTTCCCTCTGGACGAGTGTGCGGCCTCCAGGCCTGGCGAGGGGAGCGCTGAGCTGGCGCTGTGACGGTTTGGGAGCATGGCCGCCCTGGGAGGCGCAGCTGCGTCTTTAACTCAGCGGCGCCTCAGCTCGCCTGGGTTCTGAAGCGAAGACCTGTGTGTGGGCTTCAGAAACCCTGTGCATCTCTTAAACGTGTATCCACACGTGTGAGCTGCACACCTTTCTCGGGACGGGATCCAAAGCTTCCAGATCTCTCCCCGGGATCACTCTCCCCTCTGAGGAGTCAGCTTCGTGACTCAGTAAACTTACACTTTCAGTAAATGAGGAAGCAGTCCTGCCGCGCAGGTGAGAGCAGTCACCCCCGGTCATGTAGCCCAGTCGTGCGGTGCCTCCTGTGGACACAGCGGAGCTGGGGAAGGCCCCTGGGGAGACGTGTTGAGGGCGGACACGTCCACTTCGGAAGCTGACACCTCTGCTGAGGCCGCTGGGGCCCGGGCACGGGGCTGGCTCTGCTCTGAGCTCCCAGCCGAGGCGTCTGCTTGTCGCTGAGGCCGCTGGGGCCCGGGCACGGGCCTACCTTGTCGCTTTGTCGCTGGCGGGCTCAGCGTGAGGGAGCTCTGTGGAGAGAGGGTGTTTGGGGCTGGGCCCTGCAGGCGACTAAACGCAGACGGCTCTCCGTGCGGCCTCTTACAAGCTCAGTGTTTCCCCTTTTCTCCTCTGATCTGGTAACTCAGTGACAGGCGTGTCTCCTTCTGTAACTTGGTAAATGTGTGGCGGAGCTTGTATTTCCCATCTTAGCCATCAACAGCCCCTTGGCTACAGGCCGTGGTTACACGCGGATCGGCCTTTATTAAATGCTGAAATGACCCACAAAGCAAAGCTGATTGCTTTCAGGATTCGAGAGACTAGAAACCCTTTTCCTTCCTTGGGAAATTCTGAGGGAGAAGCCCTGGGTCTTGGATCCGTTTTCTCTGATGCTCTCACTGAGCTCCAGGCAACCGTGGCTTCATTTCTTCCCCGTTGGGTTTTGCTCTAGTTTCTGGGTTAGTGTGTCTTACACAGAAGGGTGAGCTTAGGGACCGGTGATCTCACACCATGTGTCACTGCCCGCTTGTTCCTGCCTGGTTCCTGTGAGGGTTCAATCAGATGGGACTAAGTTGCCGCCAGCAGTTCCAGGACCGATGGATAGATGGGTAACTGTGTGGCTCTTCCAGGAGATGGCCCTGTGTAAGGAAGTGAAGTCTCTCCAGATGGTCCCGTCCTACCTGGTGCAGCCCCTGAAGGCCAACGCGTCGGCGCACCTGGCCCTGAGCCAGGTGGCCCTGCTGTCCCGGCTGCTGAGAGACCTGGGCACCGACAGCACGGGCTTCACCGTGGAGAACGTGATGAAGGTAAGCGTGGGAGCGTCCGTCCGAGAGGGGATCCGTGCCTGGCGACATGTCTGGGACAGATTGCGGTAAAGCAGCTAAATGGGTTGTGACAAATGACAGGCACGAGTGTTCAAAGCATGGCTTCAGAATGACACACTCGGGGATGTGCACTGCACGGTGAAGGCGCAGGCAGGCCCTCCCAGAGAGCCCGCCTCCGGGGAGGCCGCGGAGCCTGTCGCCAGGAAGGCCAGCGCTTTATTGCTAAGAGCAGAAACTGTAACTCAGGTGGCGAGGCCTGGAGCTGATCCTGCCTCCTCTCCTCTGCCTAACGGTGTGTGATGCGCGATGTCACACGTAGGGAAGGATGCACCGAAAAGTGATTGTGGACACAGGGCGTGGATGAGAGCAAAACCAGCTCTGCGTCCCTCCCGAGGCCACGTGACTGTGAGGCCGTCGCAGAGGGCACTGTCCTCACCGCGGGGCCCTGAGGGCCCTTCGTTCCCTCTGCTCTCGGGGTGACGCCGGCCCTGCCTCTCCATTCAGTTCGCAGTGCACGCCCTGCAGCACCGGGTGTTGCAGGTGCGGGAGATGGCGGTCTGCGTGATCCTGGACCTGTACCGGCAGCACCGCTCCGTCGTGCTCGAGTACCTGCCCCCCGACGACAGCATCTCGCGCAAGAACATCCTCTTCAAAACCATTTTCGAGGGGTTTGCTGAAATCGACGGCAGACCCACGGATGCTGAGATCAGGGTACGGGGACTTGGGAGTCCGGTCTGGTCCTGCTGAGGAGGAGGCCAGGCAGGGCAGTAAGCCGAGGGGATGCAGGAGCCCCGCCCGAGGCCTCGTGCCTCCCTTGTGCCTGCCAGGCCTTTCCCCACCCGGAGAGACGATGGCGTGAGGACATGCGTCTGGGCCACCAGGAAAAGCTCTTACGTCACCTGGGAGCTGACCTTTATCGCTCCCCATGTGATCAGTCGTAGCGACTGTTACAGCGCGAGAAACAGCCGACACGTGTGACTTGTCTCCCAATTCAAAGACGACTCTAAAAAGCTGTTCTAACGGGAAAATCATTTCATACCAGGCACAGAAAAGAGCAGCCACAGAAGAAGCAGAGAAACAGAAGAAAGAAGAAATTAAAGCTCTACAGGGGCAGCTGGCAGCCCTGAAGGAAATGCAGGCCGGGGCCCAGGTGGGCGGGTGCTGGCGACGGGTGAGCGATTGGGGGGGGAGGTGGCCTTGACAAAGGTGGGTTTCCCTGGAGTCCTGGGCAGGCCCTGGAGGGAGGCCCGGGGAGGAGACCGCAGAGCTTGAGTCATGGAGCCTTTTTCCCAGAGCAGTGCCCTGTGCGCCGGACGGACATGGCTGCCAGGGGGTGGTGCAGGCGGGTCAGCGTGTTGGCAGGAACGAGAGCAAAACTTAGGAACACTTTCAGGATCGAGACGCATCTGCATAGACTCGCTCTGAGCACTGGCCTAACCTCTGCTTCTGTTTTAGGAAAAAGGAAGCGAGGCTGCCAAGGCGAAGAGTCCAGGTAGGTGAGTGCGCGGCCTGAAGCCGTGGGGAACCTCTGCTCACCCCAGGCGGCGCTCACACACGGGCGGGTTGTGAAGATCCCCTATTAACTGGTGTTTTTAAATACATTTCACATCAAACGTCACCAACTTTAAAAAACTGGCTGCTAAACCTTTGAAAATAGTTTCCACAAAAAGTGAGTTAAATTTCTTCCTCTTTAAATTCTCAGACCCTGATGGACGGAGCGCGGCCCCTCGCAGTCCCCCCGAAGCCGCCGAGAATCCGGGCCTGGACAAGTGCGTACAGCTGCCCTCACCCCGTGGGGAGTGACGGGGGACTCACTGTGTACACGCTGCCTCGGGTTCTGTAGACCAGCCACTCCTCTCAGTCCCTTAAAGCTGGGACCTGCCCCCCACCGTCAGCCTGGACTCTGAGCCAGGCAGGCGGCTGCCCCTGCACCCAGCAGACGGCCCGTTGGTCCAAGTGCTGGTCCCAGCTCACAGTGTCAGAGCCGCAGAGGCTCCCGCGGTGCAGCGGGTCTGCAGAGCCAAGCACGTCTCTGCCTCTGCTGGGACTCAGGATCCTTCCCGCTGGAAGGGGTCCTGGGGAAGCTGACACCCCGACTCCGTGGAGCCCCTTCAGGGCAGTTTAACAGAGAAGCCCCCAGTGCAGACAGCCCCCGAGGCCGACAGCCAGCGAGGCCGACCGAGCCTCACGCCCGCCTCCCGTTGCAGCCTGTGCATCTTCTGCGGGGAGCGGAGCGCGGCCTTCACGGAGGAGGGCCTGGACCTGCACTACTGGAAGCACTGCCTCATGCTGACCCGCTGCGGCTACTGCAGACAGGTCAGGCGCGCGGCCGCGCTCCCTCCGCCCTGAGCGGCCGCCTGGGTGCCAAGGCGCGTGGCAGTGCCCTTAAGACTGGGGCTGTGCGGGACATGGGTCTTTAGCTGAGGAACTAAGTGATGAGCTCGGCGGGGTGGGTCCCAGAGGTAACAGTACGTGCCGACCTTCCCCTCGGCGCTGGGCACTCTGAGGACCGTGCACGGGCGTGAGTGCGGGGGTGCCAGGGCCGGGGCAGGACCTGCATGTCGGCTGCAGGTGGTGGAGATCGCCAGCCTGACGGACCACCTGCTGACGGAGTGCGACAAGAGGGACGGGTTCGGGAGGTGCTGCCGCTGCAGCGAGGCTGTCCCCGAGGAGGAGCTGCCCAGGCACTTCGCGTCCAAGGACTGCCACCGTGAGTGCCCTCGGGGCCCGGGCCCCAGCCGCCGGGGAGGCCCAGCCACAGGTCCACGGGCACCCCCTGGTTCCCTGCCTCACCCGCCACCCACAGGGCAACTGAGTCTTGTCTCACTGACACCATTTCAGCTGCCAAACCAGAGAAGCTGGCCAACCGGTGCCCTCTGTGCCACGAGAACTTCGCCCCTGGAGAGGAGGTGAGCTCGCCGGGGCCGAGCAGTTTAGTGCCGTCCGTGTCCCTCCACCGTGAGGAGGCTCAGCCCGGGCACAGGCGCGCCGAGGGAGCCCGTTCCCGTCTGTGCCCTACATGCGGGCCCTCCCTGTAGGCGTGGCCACCCTCGCTCACATTCTGGTCCCTTTGATTCATGAAAGTGAGCCAGCTGGTCGGGTTTGGAGCGTCTACTTCCTGTCCGACGCCAGGCGCTCCTCCCTCCCCCGCGTGAGCCACGCTGCACAGGTGGAGTGGGCTCAGGCCTTCCCTCCTCACCCCCGAGCCCTGCAGACATGGCTGCAGCCTCCATGCTCCTAGACTCTTGTCCCACGGCTGTGAGCTGACGGCCTCTCACGGCACACGCTCCGAGGCCATGGCTTCTCCCCGCCCGTCCGTGCTGCACCCATGACCTCGCTGCGTGGCTTCCAGGCCCTTAGCACCTCGCAGTCTCTGTGGCTCAGGAGCCGGCACGGAACCCGCCGGCCCTCTCTTGGGGCCCCACAGGTGGTGGCGGGGCACTGGGGGCCGTGTTCCCACCAGAGGGCTCCACAGGGAAGATCCTCTTCGAGCTCCCTCCAGGCCGGGCAGGGCTGCTTGCTTGGTCATCGGAGGATGGATCCCCTTTCCTGCCGGCTGTCAGCCAGGGGCTGTGCTGCGCTCATGCTCTCAGCTCCCGGCCCCCTGGCCCCACCGTGCCCTCCCTGAGCTGTTCCCCTTCCGCACACCCTCCCAGGTCTCACTGTGCGCCGCCTGGGGAGGGCCGTGGGAGGTGGGCTGCGTCTTACGATCAGCTGAGCCCTGAGGGGCCAGCCACAGAGCACCCTGAGGCCACAGACACCAACTCCGCGCGCCGCCTCTGGCTGTGTCTTTAATGACAGGCACGTGGGCTGGGACAGCAGCGGAGGTCCCGCCTCCTGGTTACACCCGCAGCCTCTCGTTTCAGGCGTGGAAAGTCCACCTGATGGGCCCCGTGGGCTGCACGATGAACCTGCGCAGGACGTGCCTGCTGTTGAAGGCTCCAGCTCCACTGCAGGGTGAGGATGGGCCGGGTCGCGTCCTCCACAGCCACTCAGCCCGACGGCTTCCCGCAGGCGCCAGTTCCTTAAGCAGTGGCTTGGTCAGACCTGCAATGCTTTTCATTAGAAAACTGTTCTGGCCGGGAGGCCCGGGTACACCCCTACGTCCGGGTGAGAGAGGCGAGGCCCTGAGCGAGAGGATGGGTGTAAGCGGCATGTGCGCGTCTGTGCCAGGCGCTGTGCTGGGCTGCACACCCTGGTCCCATACCGTCCTGTAAACCAGGACGCGGGGGGCGGGGCGGGAGGGGGCCAAGGTCACTCCAGGGAGGAAACCCCAGTCACATGGCTCCTCATTCCGTTTCTGGAGCTGAACTGTTGAAGCCAAAAGCAGGCAAATGGCTTGGTCTCTCCTCTGACCCGCGGGCGCCATTTCCTCTGAGCTCAGGGTCCTTCCTCTCCTGCCATCTCGGTGCGTCTGCAGCAGCCACCTGAGGTCACCACCAGGTGACCGCTGTCCTCTGCTGACCCACGGTCAGGCCAGCTCCTGTGGACAAGTGCCCTGGTCCCAGCCCTCCTGCTGTCCTCCCCGTGTCTGCTGACGCCGCCTCCATACCATCAGGTGCTGTGCGCTCCCCTCGTGCGTCACTTTCCTCCTGACACGGTGCCTGTGCTTTATGTTCCGTGTCCACCGCAGGCAAAGGCCCAGACACGGCCAAGCCAGGGACCTCGGGGCTGAAGGCTGGAAGCAAGATCCCCACCCCAAGGGGGGCCTGAGCAGGTGCTCTGGCAGGACCTCCGAAACCAATGACCCGAGGCCCCCTTGTGCGGAGCGGGACCGAGCCAGTTCCCGATCGTGCATTCGTGCACACCTCTCCTAACAGCGGCCGGCGGCCATGCTCCGCCCACTGTCCTCACGTGTGTGTGTGGGGGGGGTTGGCCAAGGCGGCAGCCCCAACGGCTGGCACTCCCTCCCATGTCCAGCTGGCAGGTCTGACTTTCTCGGGCCGGGAGCCATACACGTAGCCGTGCTATTGGAAGAGACCCCGAAACCGGTGCCGAGGAAGCGCCTGGAAGCAGGTGCCGGGTCGGGTCAGCGTGTCGAGGGCGCCCCGCAGCACAGCACCCTCTTCCTTCGCAGTAACCTCGCTTGTGGTCTGTCTCGGCCACAGGGCTGTGGTCACTGCGGGTCACAGGACAGGAGAGCGGGGTGGCTCGAGCTCCCCCGGGCTTTCTCCCGCGCCTTCTCCGTAGGCCGCGGCTGCAGAGCCTGTGTTTTCCTCTGTGACAGAATAAAGGTTAATTAAAGGCAATGGCGGTCACCGAGAACTGGTCCCTCCAGCACTCACATCTGGGCTGGCCTGTCCCCGTCCTCATCCCTCTCAAAGCCAGGCTGGAATTGGAGCTGAAGGCACTTTTCTCAAGCACTCAGATACTTAAACCTAAAACATCACTCACAGTGACGCTCCCTCCAAACCCAGTCTCCTCCCAGCTCCTGCCCAACCCCTCCCCCACCAGTGGTTCCACCGGCCTCATCTGCAGGGCGCCCGGGGAAGCCAGTGTCTGAGACCTGCTAGGCCACGCCCAGGTCTTCCCGTCCAGGGGGTGCCCCACAGCACCCCAGCGGCGGCCCCCTCCGTCCCCACCTGTGGCCAGGGGCCCGACGCCCACTGCCGAGCGTACGGCAGGCTGTCAGAATGCCGCCGGAAGGGATGACATTTGTACCACACAGTTAGTGTATCGCTACTTCTAGTTCCCAGCCTGGGGAACAAGAACACGTCAACTAATAGCTATTTGAGCGGTATACTCCCCGGCCACGTTAGCAACCATGGGTTCGCACTAATCTATCACCATTTTTGGTAAATTAACACCGTCTCCTATGGTTGACTAGAAATACTGAGTGAGACTGACCAACGGAATTACCTTTAAAAAAATACTGAAATGTGGGAGACGAGGTAAAATGCTCCTCGACCAAGCGGAGTACAGCTGCCGCGATGATCACTAAACGATCCTTTTCGGCTTCAAAAAGATGTTGGCTGTTTTCTAATCCATTTTTGAAATACAGATAAAACATTTTTTTAAGCAGAACAATAATGAGAAAAGTTAACTAAGCAATTATTTTCTCTCCAATCAAAACTTTTAAGAAATAGGTATGTTTTCTATATATTGTAACCTAAAAATATTTGTAAAAATGTTTAGTTTTTAATGATTGACAAAATTAGGTGCATTTAAAACAAGTTAGTCTTGCCCTGACCCTGTGGCTCAGTTGGTTGGGCGTTGTCCCATTCACCAAAAAGTTTGCCGGTTCAATTCCCGGTAGGGGCACATGCCCAGGCTGCTGGCTCCATCCCCAGTAGGGGGCGTGCAGAAGGCACCTGATTGATGTTCTGCTCTCAAATAGATGTTTCTCTCTGTCCTCCCTCTCTAAAAATCAATAAAAATGTTTTTAAAATAAAAATAATAAGGTTAGTCTTGCTGGTTACAGAAGCTTCATGCATTTGTGGTGAAATGATCCGTGGCAGTGGTTCGTGGCCATGAAAGCTTTACAGAGTTATGTACTATTGAACCAAGAATCAGGGTAAAAATGTAAAAGGAACTGTGAGCTCTGTCAGCCTTACGTAAGTATCTGAATTTGGAACAGTAATTAATAGTTGAATTTTTATTTATGAGTATGTTGTGGGTACTTAACAATATTTGTTATTTTCATATTTCGGAATAGCATATCAATCTAATTTAAAAGAATTATATGTATAAATTGGCATTAGAATACAAATGTAAATACTTTTCATGAAAATTTGCAATTTTTTAATGTTTTAGCATAGTTTTCTATTTATCTTTATTTCAGGTATCAGAATTATAAAATATCTGAGTAATATATTTTTGTTGCTATTCAGGACTTAGTTAATTCACCCCAAGAATATTCATATAATAAAAAGGTCACTGAACATCTCACTTTTATTTTGATAATTTAAAAAGCAGTTTGTAGGTTCTATTTCCATCTGTAAACACGGGGGTAAGGCCGGGCAGGCACCTCAGAGGGCAGCCGGGGGCTGACCAGGGCTCTGAATGGTAAGTTGCCAGGAGAGAGTTTGGCCCTAAAGTAAGTTATCTGTCAAAATGGATTTACTGCTGAAGAAGCGAAGATGTTAAACTGCAGGTGAATTAGAGGGAGTTACCGGCCATGTCTACCCTGTGGAGTAGAACCGGGGTGTGGGGGGGGGGGCGCGGCCGGCCGGGTTTCCCTCTAGTCTCCTGTTTCCCTCCAGCCAGTCAGTGAGCCCTCTGCTTTTCAAATAGGAAACATGGCAGCGGGTTTAAGCTTCCATCAGCGTCGCTAAGTTTACAATTGTCTCTATTTTAACTTATGTACAGCTTTTTCCTTTACACAAATGGGTACCAACTTGAAACTTGGGGTATGACTTCCAATGTCTTATCCTACTTTGGGGGGAGGGGTGCCGCAATGGCCTCTCGGGAGGACTGGCGGATGGTGGTCCCAGGAGAGCGTGATGGAAGGAAACACGCCTGTCTCCAGTGACGCCATAGCCTTGGTGCCCGCAGGGCAGTGACGTCATAGCCTTGGTGCCCGCAGAGCACCGCGCACTCCCCGCGGCTTGTGGGGACGCGGGTGCCACCCACCGCATGATGCCCACGGCGACTGCTGCTGGCGTGTGTTTGCTGTACGTCCGTGGCCTTTTTGGAGTGTGCGCTTGGCACCCGCTTTTAAAGCTTCTGTAAACAGCAGCCGTTCTATCCGGCAGTGGCCTCCTCCATGTCCTGTTGACCGCGTTGGAGGGAAGCGCGACAGGACCCCCCAAATTTGCCGGGTTGTGTACGGGTTCTTCTGACCGTGGGCTCTGGGAATCCGCCGATGCGGGGGGCGCCATTCTCGGCACCCCGCTGCCCCCACTTCCC
>NW_005873623.1:0-21954 GCF_000147115.1 Myotis lucifugus | reverse complement strand
TTTGCATGTGGCCCGTGGGCCGTAGCCTTGTAGTGAGGACCCCTGCCCTAGGAGCTGTTTCAGTCTAGTATATTTATGGTTTTCTGTCATACATTTAAGTCCTTTATCCATTTTGAGTTTATTTTTGTGTATGGTGTAAGTTGGTAGTCTAGTTTCATTTTTTTCATGTATCTGTCCAATTTTCCCAACACCATTTATTGAATAGACTATCTTGACTCCATTGTATGTTCTTGCCCTTGTCAAATATTAATTGAGCATATTGGTTGAGGCGATTTCTGGGCTCTCTATTCTGTTCCATTGATCTATATATCTGTTCTTGTGCCAGTACCAGGCAGTTTTGAGAACAGTGGCTTTGTAATACAGCGTGATATCTGGTATTGAGATCCCACCTACTTTGTTCTTCTTTCTCGGGATCGCTGCAGCTATTCGGGGTCTTTTTTTATTCCAGATGAATTTTTGGAGAGTTCGTTCTAGGTCTGTGAAATATGTCGTTGGTATTTTCATGGGGAGTGCATTGAATTTATAGATTGCTTTGGGTAGTATGGCCATTTTAATGATGTTGATTCTACCAATCCATGAACATGGCACGTTCTTCCATCTGTTTATGTCTTCCTCTATCTTTTTTTTTCAATGTCCTGTAGTTTTCTGAGTAGAGGTCTTTTACCTCTTTAGTTAAGTTTATTCCTAGGTATCTTAATTTCTTTGGTGCGATGGTAAATGGGATTGCATTTTAGTCTCTCTTTCTGTAAGTTCATTATTGGGGTATAGAAATTCCATAGATTTCTTAGCATTAATTTTGTATTTTGCTACATTGCTGAATTCATTTATTACATCTAATAGCTTTTTGATGGAGTTTTTAGGTTTTTTTATGTACAATATTATGTCATCTGCGAATAAGGACAGTTTTACTTCTTCTTTTCCAATTTGGATGCCTTTTATTACTTCTTCTTGTCTACTAGCAATGGCTAATATTTCCAGTACTATGTCGAACAGGAGTGGTGAGAGTGGGCAACCCTGTCTTGTTCCTGTTCTTAGGGGAAATGGTGTTAGATTTTGTCCATTGAGTATGTCGTTGGCTGTGGGTTTGTCATATATGGCTTTTATTATGTTGAGGTATGATCCTTCTATTCCCACCTTGCTGAGAGTTTTTATCAAAAGTGGGTGTTGAATTTTGTCAAATGCTTTTTCTGCATCAATTGATATGACTATGTGGTTTTTTTCTTTCAATTTGTTTATGTGATGTATCACGTTTATTGATTTGCGGATATTGTACCATCCTTGCATCCCTGGGATAAATCCTACTTGGTCATGGTGTATGATCTTTCTGATGCACTGCTGGATCCGATTTACTAAGATTGTGTTGAGGATTTTGGCATCTATGTTCATGAGGGATATTGGCCTGTAATTCTCTTTCATTGTGTTGTCTTTATCTGGTTTTGGTATGAGGGTGATGCTAGCTTCATAGAATGAGCTTGGAAGTGTTCCTTCCTCTTGGAATTTTTGTAGTAGTCTGAGGAGGATAGGTTTTAGTTCTTCCTTGAATGTTTGGTAAAACTCCCCTGTGAAGCCGTCTGGCTCTGGGCTTTTGTTTGCTGGAATCTTTTTGATGACTGCTTCAATTTCTTCCATAGTTATTGACCTATTGAGATTTGTAGATTCTTCCTGATTGAGTTTTGGAAGGTTGTATTTTTCTAGGAATATGTCCATTTCCTCCAGGTTGTCTAGTTTGTTGGAGTGGAGTTGTTCATCATATTTTTTAGCAATCATATGTATTTCTGTAGGGTCTGTTGTTATTTCGCCTCTATCATTTCTGATTTTGTTTATTTGAGTCCTCTCTTTTTGCTTCTTGGTGATCCTGGCTCGAGGTTCATCCATCTTGTTTATCCTTTCAAAGAACCAGCTCTTGTTTTCATTAATCTTATTGTTTTTTTGGTCTCTATGTCCTTTATTTATGCTCTAATCTTTATTATCTCCTTTCTTCTGCTCACTCTGGGCTTTTCTTGTTGCTCTCTTTCTACTTCTTTGAGATGTAGTGTTAGATAATTTAATACCATTTTTTCTTGTTTTTTGAGGTAGGCCAGTAGAGCTATAAATTTCCTCTCAAGACTGCTTTCATTATGTCCCATAGGTTCTGGATTGTTGTGTTTTCATTGTCATTAGTTTCCAGGATGTTTTTAATTTCTTCTTTGATCTCATTGGTAACCCAATCAATATTTAATAACATGCTATTCAGCTTCCAAGTGTTTGAGTATTTTGAGTTGTTTTTATTGTAGTTTATTTCTAATATTATGCCCTTGTGGTCTGAGAAGATGCTTGGTATGATTTCAATCTTCTTGAATTTGGGGAGTCTTTGCTTGTGACCTAATATGTGGTCTATTTTTGAACATGTCCCATGTGCACTTGAGAAGAATGTATATTCCATGGCTTTGGGGTGAAATGTTCTGAAGATGTCAATGAAGTCCATCTGATCTAGTGAGTCATTTAGGACTGCTATTTCTTTGCTGAATTTTTGTCTAGAGGATTTATCCAGTGATGTCAGTGGTATATTAAAGTCCCTTACTATGATTGTATTGCTGTCCATCTCTCCCTTGATATCTTCCAGGAGTTTTGTTTATGTATTTGGGTGCTCTTGCTTGGGTGCATATATGTTTATCAGGGTTATATCCTCTTGTTGTATTGCTCCCTTTAGTATTATGAAGTGGCCTTCCTTATCTCTTGTTATGGCCTTCACTTTGAGGTCTACTTTGACCTATGTAAGTATTGCTACCCCAGCTTTTTTTTTCATTTCCATTTGCCGGAAAGATACTTTTCCATCCCTTTACATTCAGTCTGTGTGTGTCCCTTCTTCTGATGTGGGTCTGTTGTAGACAGCAAATATATGGGTCATGTTTATATCCATTCAGCCACTCGATGTCTTTTGATTGGACCATTTAGTCCATTTACGTTTAATGTTATTATTGAGAGATACTTGTTTGTAGCCATTTCTATTTTTTGTGCCTGTTTTCTTTCTTAGCTTTTTATTTCTTCTTTTTATACCAGTCCCTTTAGCATTTCTTGCATTGCTGGCTTCGTGGTGTTAAACTCCCTTAGCCTTTTTATTTTCTGTGAAGCTTCTTATTTCCCCTTCAATTTTAAGTGATAGCCTTGCTGGATAGAGTATTCTTGGATTCAGTGCCTTGCTTTGCATCACTTTGTAAATTTCCGTCCATTCTTTTCTGGCCTGATGTGTTTCAGTTGAGAAATCAGTTGATAATGTAATGGGCGATGCCTTGTATGTAACTTTCCATCTCTCTCTTGCAGCCTTTAAGATTCTCTCTTTGTCCTGAACATTTGCCAATGGTAATTATGATGTGTCTTGGTGTGGGTCTTTTCAGGTTCACCTTGTTTGGGACTCTCTGTGCTTGTGTGACTTTTTTCTTCCCTACCTCAGGAGAGTTTTCTGACTTTATTTCCTCAATTAGGTTTTCTAAGCCTTGTTCCTCTTCCTGTTGTTCTGTTACCCCTATTATTAATATGTTGCTTTGTTTCATGTAGTCCCATAGCTCTCTTAGGCTCTCCTCCTGTCATTTAATTTTTTTCTCCAATTGCAGTTTAGTTTGAGTGTGTTTTGCTTCCCTGTCTTCTAATTCGCTAATTCGGTCCTCTGCTTCTTCTAGTCTACTGTTGAAACTTTCCATGGTGTTTTTTATTGCAGCTATATCACTATTCATTTCTTCTTTATTCTTACATAAGTTATTGATTTTTCATCCATTTCTTTTGATTCTTACATAAGTTGTTGATTTTTCATCCATTTCTTCTTGATTCTTACATAAGTTGTTGATTTTTTCATCTGTTTCTTCTTGATTCTTGCATAAGTTGTTGATTTTTTCCTCCATCCGGTTCATGTACTCTAGGACTCTTATTCTGAATTCTTTTTCTGACATGTTTCATGACTCTGTTTTATTTAGCTTCTTTGCTGATGAGTCCTACTTTTCTTTCCTTTTGGGGTTTCTTTGTCTACCCATGTTTGATCTCACCAACAGATCTAGATGTTGAGTTTTTCAGGGGCTGGTCCTTGGGTGGCGGTGGTTCCTCGGACTGCAGTAGTTCCTCGGGTGGTTGTGGTAGCAGCTGCTCCTCAGTTGGTAGCAGCTCCTCTGGTGGGTGCTGTTCACAGCAATGGTGGCTCCTCTGGCTGGTTGGGGGAGGCTTCTCACACAGCTGCTGTTCCTCAGACAGAGGGTGTGCTGAGCACATGGCTGCTGTTCCTTGGATGGGGGTCCGCTACCCATGCAGCTGCTGCTACTTGAACTGGGGCGGACTGCTCTCGTGGCTGCTGTTCCTTGGATGGGGCCTGGCTGCACGCTGCTGTTGTTCCTCGGATGAGGTGGGCTGCTTGTGGGGCTACTGCTCCTTGGACATGGGCAGGTTGATTGCAAGGCTGCTGCTGCTCGGACGGGGGTGGGCTGCGTGTGCGGCTGCTGCTCTTTGAACAGGAGTGAGCTGCACGCATGGCTGCTCCTCCTCGGATGGGGATGGACCACAAACCCAGCTGCTGCTCGCCAGACAGGTGCAGGCTGTGTGTGGCTCTGCTCCTCCGACTGGTGATGGGCTGCTCACACAGCTGCCGCTCCTCGGATTGGGCAGGCTGCTCATGCGGCTGCTGCTGCTTGGACGAGGGAAAGATGCTTACACAGCTGCTGTTCCTTGGACTGGTGCAGCGTGCAGGCTGTGCGCAGCTGCTGCTCCTTGGATGGGGGCGGGCTGCACAGGGCTGCTGCTCCTCAGATGTAGGCAGACTGCTTATGTGTCTGCTTTTCCTTGAACGGGTAGGACTTCTCGCGTGGTTGCAGCTCTTTGGATTGGGCTGCGGGCCAATCACACAGCTGCTGCTCCTTGGACAGGGGCAGGCCACATGAGGCTGCTGCTCTTAGGCCTGGGGCAGGCTGCTCGCGGGGCTGATGCTCCTTGGACAAGAGTGTGCTGCTCACATGTCTGCTGCTCACGTGGTTGCAGTGCCCTGGACTAAAGCTTTGGGCAGGTCAGAGGGAAGCGTGCTTCAGACCTCACAGGAACCTGTGCCTGGGGTGGCTGGAGACGCAGTGACCATGGGACCACAGCCAAGGGAGCAGGTCCCTGGCATGGGTGGCGGTAGAGTCCCAGGTGTTACCTTCTCCCGCTCCTCAGCACCAGTGAGTGTCTGTGAGCTCCTCTCTTACCGGCACTGCATGGCCTGGTCATCACTTCAGGTTGCCCCCTTGGGCTCAGTCTTCTGTAATGATGGCACCCAGGTCTCAAATCCCCGGTGCCAACAGTCCTGCGGATGTCCTTTCCTCAGTCAGCGGCTGTGCCTGTCCGAAGGGATGCGGCTGGGTGCCACACGGTTTCCCTCTGACCCTCTGGGCTCAGAGATCTGGCAAACTTTCCTGCCCTGATCCCTGGTTTTACCTGTCCTGGGGAACTCTGCCCTTCCCAGCTGCAAACTGTGTCACCAGCTGAGTTTCCTTCCCCAATTCGGGGTGGATATTATTTGTTTCAGCTACCCATTCCATTTGCTCCAGGACAAGCCTTGGGACACATCTGCCTATTCTGCAGCCATCTTGCCTCCCAAGAACCAATTTCTTAAGTCTCCGGCCCAGGTTCTTGTAGAGCCCGAGGAGGTTAAGGGTTTTTTTTAAAATGTCTGTTATTATTTATTTATTACTCAGATAATCTCCTTTTTGACTGGACTTAAGGGTAGAAGCTCTGAGAGAGGACGGCCTACACATGCTTCTCAGAAAAGGTACAGGTTTGCATCCATCATCTGCTCAATGAGTTTCTGATGCTTCTGGCTGTGCAGAAGGTGGTCAGCTCCATCCTGAAGCAGCCACTGCCTTCCAATAGCCATGGAACAGGAAGAGGTCAAGGTGTGAATTTGGACTCTTCTGGCAAATGCAAGGCGTGATCCTCTATTGGCTCCTGAGGGAGATAATCGCATTTTTCCATAAGTCATTGGAGAAAATTGGGGAAATTTTAATTTGGATTGGATATTGAAAATATTAGGGAAAATTATCGTTACTGAAGTATAAAAAGTTCTGAAGTTATTTAGAAATAATCGACTGTTCAAAAAGGCATAACGACTGAAGTATTTAGGATTTAAATTGTATGGCTGGTCAAACTATATTAAAAAGATCATGTCTCAAGCTCTGGGCCCTTCTTTCTATTCTTGCAGATGTTAAAACATAGCAGTTTTTGCAGGTACCGCTGTAAACAGGATAAGCTTGACAGGAACTCAACCTGCAAAGAAGAAATCAACCTGTAGTTAACCAAATAGTACATATAAGAAGCAACTAACTCTCTTCAACATAGAGTTTTGGAGACGTGTGTCTCCTTTATTGGGTGCAAATAAATAAAAACTACCTAACAACAACCATGTCTAGTTCTTCAATAGAGCACCCCAACAGGTGACCGTCTTGATTTCGGTAAAAATCATAATACATTTTAACATAAAAGGTCACAGATGGAGAAAAAGTAGTCACTACATATGTTTATTCAACAAACATTTATTGCAAACTTGCTGCTGTGTAATAGACACCATTCTAGATACCTGGATAACAACGTCAAACTAAATTCCCACCCAGCAGGCTTGGCTCAGTGGTTGAGCATCGGCCTAGGAATCAGGAGGTCAGTGTTGGATTCCTCATGGAGTTTTGATTACTTGTTGTGGATACCTATTAGGGTCCCTCCAAAAAATAAGAGCTCACAGATATCACATTAAAACATGCCGTTTTAATTCCTAATGTTCAAAAGAAGATGATTAGTAATTTACATTATACATGCCCCAAAATTCATTGCAGGGCTGAGAGCAAAGAAATCCATGTACTTGCAAAGATGTTAAGTCCTAAAGCAAAGGCCACTTCAACTATTTTTTTTACCCTCACCTGAGGATATTTTGTCCCATTGATTTTCAAGAGAGTGGAAGGGGCCCTAAATGGTTTGGCTCAGTGGATAGAGCGTCGGCCTGCAGAATCAAGGGTCCCAGGTTTGATTCTGGAGGCCCAGGTGCTGGAGAGGAAGGAAGGGCGCAGCCAGTGTGAAGGCCCCGCCCCCTGCCCTTTGACCTCTCCTCCCGCGCTGGACTGGCACGTGCACAGTCTCCATTGACGTTTCCATGGAGACATCAGAGCTCCTGGACCACCTTGGCTCAGTGCGTGCGAGAGCCCCAGCGGAGGAGGAAGCGAAGGAGCAGCGCTCCCGGTCTCCACTCTGACCTCGGCTCCCTTGGCGCACAATTGGCTCTCGATGGGCAATTTGCTTTCCAGGTTTCTTCCTTTAATCCGCCACCGCCGCCACCGGGCTTTGCCTGGTGCCCCGCCGCCCGGTGGCTTTCGGGGTTCGCAGGGGGGATGCCCCGCCTGGCCGCGCCCACCCCGCAGCTCCTGCATCTGCCCTGGGCCCTGGGCACAGGCTCCGCCCCCGGGGTCCTGCACCTGCCATGGGGCCTGGTCACAGGCGCCTCCCCCGGGGCCCTGCCCCTGCCATGGGGCCTGGGCACCGGGTCCTTCCCTGGGGTCCTGCCCCTGCCCTGGGCCCTGGGCACCGGGTCCGCCCCCGGGGTCCTGCACCTGCCCTGGGCCCTGGGCACAGGCTCCTTCCCTGGGGCCCTGCACCTGCCCTGGGCCCTGGGCACAGGCTCCTTCCCTGGGGCCCTGCACCTGCCCTGGGCCCTGGGCACAGGCTCCGCCCCCGGGGTCCTGCACCTGCCCTGGGCCCTGGGCTCAGGCTCCTTCCCCGGAGTCCTGCACCAGCAGCATCTGGCTGTCACACAGCGGGGGGAAGGCCGTGTCCTCTCCCCCAGTCTAGGCGCTTCCCTCTGGGGGTCCTCCCCTTGGTGGGGTGGAAGGACCCGCGAGAGAAGCCCCGGCTGTGTTTCCGTAATCCCAGGACGGTCTACATCCCTCCTCCCAGGGGCAGACTTGCTCTCCCCGGGCAGGAAGGCCAGGCTGTGAAGCCGAAACGAGTGAGTACCATCCCACTTCCTCCTCCGAAGGACATGGAGGTGAAGGTCCAAGAAGAGTCCCCAAAAGGGAGGGCAGAGAACCAAGACCATCAGGTACAGAACAAGGGACAGCGTGACCAGGACAGCCCCTACCTCCCTGGGGACCCCCCACTGACATCTAGGGCCCCGGAGCTCAGGGGTGTCCTCCCTGCCAGCAAGAGCGGTCCTGGGCCTCTGGGCCTCCATGCCCAGCACCCACAGGGCAGCGTGAGTGGGAGCGCCCCGCTGTCTCCCAGGAGCTGCTCCTCCGAAGGTGGGGTGGTCTCAGGCTCAGGCAGCCCTGCGGGAGGTGCCCCGCCTGCTCTGCAGCCAAACCCAAGCCCCAGTGGCTTCCTGCAGCCACAGAGCCCCGCAGAGGAACTGCTGCGGGAAGACCCCCCGCCCAGTGTCCCGGTGTCACCACCTCTGTGTGAGGAGGTGGAGGCTCCAAAGCCATCAGGCAGCCATCCTCCACCCGCCTCTGCCCCCAGGAAGCCCCGCAAGAGAACCATGTCCTTGCCCCTCCAGCTCCCGCTGCCCCCACTGCGGTGGGATCGAGGGGAGCTGCCCCCGCCTCCTAAGCTGCCCTGCCTTGCAGGTGACTGCATCCTGGGCACTGACCCAGAGGCCAGGGCTGGCTGCAGTGCCACTCAGTCTGCCCTTTCTCCCTCCCCTCCTGGCTCAGCGATGGCAGACCCCCGGCCCCTGGCCACTCAGCCTGGCCAGGTCGCTGCTCCCATCACAGCCGGGGCACCTGAAGGTCTCACCTCTCAGCCGCCCTTGGATGATGAGGACAGTGACATGGACACCACTCCCCCTTGCTATGCTCACACTTACCCTGAGTCCAGTCTGAGGTTCCTGCCAGTTGACCAAATCCAATCCAGTGTGGGGCACAGGGACCCTGCAGTCCCCCCACCATCTGACCAGCACTGAAGGACCCCTACCATCCCATTGGCCCCACCCATCCCTCAGCCCACCTGAGGGGCTCCTCCAGGTCCCAGAAGGGACCCTCTCCCCCCAGTGCTCCTGTTAGCGCCGAACTCCACACTATGGCGTTGGTGTTGCCACCGAGACGCTAGACACCGGGAGCAGCAGCTCAGTTTGCTGGTTCATCAGCAGGCCCACCTGTGGTTATGGGTCCGGGGCCTCCCATGTATGGTGCCAGCTCTGGGGTCAGTATGTCCACCCCAGGCCCCACTCATCCACAGCACCCGGAGCATCCACGTTAGAGATGGACTGAGGGAGGCACACAGCCCTGCTTCTGCGTCCCCCTTTGGCCATAAGACCAGGGACCACCTGGCCGCAGCCTGGCTGTTGAGGAGGAGGAGCAGGCATCACCCCAGTGCGTGGATACCCTGCTGGTTCCACCTGAAATCCCACCCTCTGGAGCCCACCTGTCATGACACAGGCGGTGTGGTGATGGGGAGGGCACCAGTCCCCTGACGGAGGCGCTAGTGTTCACTGGCCATGAGTGCACTGCGGCTGCCTGGACGTGGAACCTCCTGCACTCGCAACAGCCACCACCATGGAGAATGAAGGTACGTCTGAGGCAGGTCTGTGTACACCTTTCCTCAGGCCACCCAGGGCTTTCCTGGCCGCATGGCCTCCATTATCCATGCAAAGTCCCCCTTGTAGTTGCACTTTCTTTCCAAGCCCCGGGAACCACCTGTGCAGGATGCAGGGTGATGCGATGGGAGGGCCCAACCTCCCTCCCCTGATGGGAGGGCCTCATACTCCCACTTCCCATCAGAACAACTGGGGCCCACCTGGCCAGCACACAGGTGGTTCCCTCACAGGGAGATGTCTCACCTGTGATGGGAGGCCACCGTGTCACCGCCTGCCATCAGATCACTTGCAGCCCAGCTATCCAGTGATGGGGACAGCACACCTGCAAAGGCTGGATAGGCTTATGGAGCCCCATTCATACTTGGGCACCCCTGACCAAAACAGTAGTGCTATGGGGGAGAGCACCAGGCATCTCTACAGAGAAATGTCTACTCTCAGTCAAACACCTGCCTCCATCCCCCAGGGCCGGGTGCCCCTCTCACTTTGGAGGAGCCAGGACTGTGTGTGGAGGCTCCTGCTCAGAGCAACGGTGCCTGTGCTCGGGCAGGGAAACGCTAGCTGTGCAGTTGGGGCATCTGCCCAGGGATTCCTAAGAGCCACCAACCAGTTCTGTCACAAATCTCAGCCAATTAGGGCACCTTCCTCCGCACACTGTGTGTAGCCATGGACTGTGCTCCACTGGGAAGAGGCTTCGCCCTTCAAGTGAAACTTAACCTGCTGGTCCTACATCAAGTCAGAGGGCCACACCGCAGGTCTGTGTGCTTGGGGCAGGCGGCGTTTGAGGGTGAGGACAAATGAGCCCAGTAAGAACTACGTGCAACTTAAATCCCTTCAGTAGCCTACCCCTAGTTCAAACCCTTGTTCTGGCCTGTGAAACCTCAAAATCTGCTCGCCTACCCACTCCTCTGCCCTCCCTGCCTTGTATCTTCTGTATCAGCACATAGAACTTCCTTCTGTGTTTCCAAATCACCATTCTGTGCTCATGCTCTTCTCTCCTTCTAGATACCTCTGGCCCTGACTTCCTTCCCCACCTTCAATTTGATAATCCTTGCCCATCATTTAAGACTTTTCTCAGGCATCTTTCATTGAAAAGTCTCCTCTGTCTCTTGTCCCATCTGGACTAGGTGCAACTCTTTTATGTCCTTGGAATCCTCCATGCACATCTCAGCCCTCATACTTATCAGATTGTATTATAATTGACAGTTGATACCTCCTGTTTTCTCCCTAGAACATGAGGTCTTTGATGATGGATGATGTTTCATTCATCTCTGAATCTTTTGCAACAGATTTATCTTCTATCTCACATTAGGCACTTCATTAAATGGTTGATGAATGTATGAACAAATGAATAAATGAAAGCTTCATCCATTGGAATCAAGTTTTGATGGGATCAGAGATAATACAAAATATAAACTTCCCAACTGAAGCAATAGATTTATTGTATCTTCCCAGAGCTTTTTCTTTTTTAAATATATTTTTTATTGATTTCATAGAAGAAGGGAGAGGGAGAGAGAAGTAGAAACATCAATGATGAGAGAGAATCATTGATTGGCTGCCTCCTGCACGCCCCCACCAGGAATTGAGCCCCCAACCTGGGCATGTGCCCTTACCGAGAACTGAACTGTTACCACCTGGTTCATCGACTGAGCCACGCCACCGGCCAGGCCCATATTGTTTTCTCAGTCCTTGCATGTGAGCAGTAGCACGCACGGAGGAGATCTGATTTAAGAAACAATCCCGTCATAAGTCTGTACAGAAAGGAGGAACTGCCGGTTCTATACAGGCATTAAACCAGAGTCTTTGGTCTTATAGGCAGCATGCTCTTTAACTAAAGCAATGAAACAATACTGGAGAAATGGTATCACAAGTCCCATCACAAGTAGGAAGATATGGGTGATACCTGTGTCTTAGGCTTCACCTCTGAATGTCTGATCGTTTTATCAAAAGTAGGAAACAGAGCCAAGAGTCAGGCCCCAAATCAATAACAAGTGTGTGGGCAGGAATCCTGGGGGCATGCGTGATGGCGGTGTTCCTGTCAGAAACCCCCATGACCTATTGTGCCATTGCTTCCTTGCTGTGGGAGCCTGGCTGATCAGTTATGGGAGAAGAGGAAAGGTGATGAGCACAGGGCATTCACAGGGACTCTAAGGCACTTTCAGAGCTCTGCTACGACAGCTTCCTGTCCTCAGACCAAGGAGTCACTGCCAGGGCTTTTTTGTTCTGTATTGGCTATATGCTCGCTGATAGCCAGCCTGCAGCCACAAAGTAAAGAAATCTCCTCTGCTTCTCTCTCGTCTTTCCACAGGTAGTTTCCTGCCTTTCAGTGAGGTTACTTAACAGCAAAATCTACAGAAACATCCTGCAGTTCATCAGCCTGCATTGCCTTCAGTCTGAACCCTGACTCTTCAATCACAGCTGACTCATTTGGAATCACACAAATTTAAAGGTCATGACATGAAGCACAGATTTACCTAAAGCCGTTTCTTCCTTTTTTGAAGGGGTGGCTTGTCAGGGGGTGGGCGGAGATCTTCATGTTTTCTGCCACTTGATCAATTTCATATGTGGTTTTCTGATATGATTACCAAATATTTGATACCAGGGTGCTATCTACATAAGGTCCAGTGACATAAGGTTATGAGAGATGGTTTGTGGTTTCAGGTAGGGGTGCAATGAAGTCAGCACAGAGCAGTGTTGGGTTAGAGGACTATTGATTCTGTGGAACAAGTGAGCAGGCATTCACTTCACTATAAGCTATAATCTTTATAGAAAGCCCTCTTTTACTTTTCTTAACAATCAAACCTGGTAGGTCTTATGACCATATAAAGTGGGTGAGGGGGGTGAAAGGGATAGTTCAAGGATGTGCTGGTGATTATGTTTTTATGAATAAGACTCTGAGCAGATGGAAATGAAACCACATCCTTTAATGGCAGGGAAGAGAGAAGGTCTGAAGGAATCTGCACTATCACCTGCACACCTGCCATCTGGAAGTTGGGCGGGCTAAGACAGACTTTCTGTTGATTTAGATGAGTGTGATGGCTAAGGAAAGCTGTGCTGACCTCTGCACTTTATGTGGTTGCTCTGTGACTGTACAGCCAGGGAACATGGGGGAGTCTCCCCCACCAGCCAAAATGGCAGGTGGAGATTCTTACACTGAGCATGGTGACGACTAGAAAGATGAATGGCGAGGGCTCCAGGGCACCAAAAGCTAGAAAGATAACTGGATAGAAAAAAGCCCTCCCCTCTCTATCCCTATAGACCCCCAGCCTTGAGCAGGAAGGGGGATAGTCTTTGAGACAGAAGTCCACCATTTTCCCAACTCATGGCACCTGAATAAACCTCTTTCCTTTTGCACCAGTACTTGTCTCTGGAGTCTGGATATCACTGGGGCAGGCGGCTGAACCTCCATTTAGGTTTCAGTTCGATAGGCCTCTTTTTATAGTGTATCATAGTAAAACCCAGAACCCAAATCTATCCATAGCTGTTCTATAAGTTGGTTCAAAGATGTCTTCATTTTTCCTAATATTGAAAATATTTTAATGTAATGGATTAACTATAATATAAAATAAAGCTTTTGTGAGGTAATTTATGAAACTAACTCCTTACTCTTTCCTCTTTGGGGGGGGGGGGGGGCAGCACTAAATAAAAAAAATGGAGAAGGAAATATACAGCTTGTAATATCCCCGAACAATCACCTATCAACATTGATGAAGATCTCACACAAGTAAATGTGAATCAGAAGAAACTTACATCCCAGAGCTGGGATCAAACAGCTTTTGAAAACGCGTTCATTCATGACACTGGTTAGAAAACAGGTAAAGTGTGTGCATTTGGTTTGGGACTTTAATAGGTTTGTTGTGCATAAAGTGTGGTTTGATTAGTTTCATTTGTTTTTTATTTGTGCTATCAACTGGACAGAAACTTGATGCAAAGGAAATCAAATAGAATATAGAAAATTGGAAGTTTAGACAACATTTTAAAAATGTGTACAAAAAATTAAATGATTAAAGTTGTAAGGTCATGTTCCCAAATGATATAACAATAATGATACCTCCACTAGAAGATGTGATAAATATGTCGTACATAGTTAATGTAATCTAATCATTCCACCACTTGTTAATCACTCACTCAATCAGGATTTGCTTTTCTTGAATAATACTTTGATCTTGTCTGTATTCAGTAATTGGCTATAAAAAAAAAGCAATGGACTATAATTAAATTTTAAGAAAAGAGAGTACTAGCCCTTGAATATAAAAGTTTAAAATTACTGTATATGTAGAATCCTTAGAAAGCATTCTCCAAGTGTTTTGCCTTGAGACTATGTTTAAAAAAACATGCAAAATACAATACCATGAAAAATCTAATAAATGATAAATAAAATAGTGTTTAAAAATGAACAGCTTTGTTTTTCTAATATATTTTAAAGGAAATTATATGTATATCAATACGTTAGGTAAAAACAAATATACTCATGGGGAAAAGATTAGAAAACATATTCAAAATTATAATAGTAGCTGTGTTGAGGTGGTTTATTATTAGTGAATATTTCTCTATTTTCCATATTGGGTAACACAATTATTTGAATGTAGCAATTTAGGTTTAAATCCCATTAGGGTAGGAATTTTTCTACATCACGGCCTGATACATATTAAATCCCCAATAAAAATGTGTTGAATGAAAACTTAGGACATTTATTACATTATAATGTCTTCATTAGATTCATACAAGTAGATTGTCCCAATCTTGACATTTCCTGTCCCGGCTTTGTAGGCTGTTACCAGGCAGCGAGGCGTGTCCTCCGGGCAGTTCTCAGTGGAGGGAGGTCAGCACTTGGCCTGCAGAGGCTCACCTCTGAGCTCACTGCTGCCTGATGCAGTGCAGTGCGGCCTCGAGCAGGTTACCATCTGTGACTCAGTCTCCTCATCTGGACAGTAGGTGTCATGACGTCTCCTTCCTAGGACTGTGTGAGGACCGAATGTTTCCTACATGTAAATCTCTTAGTGTAATGCATGCCACATTGTAAGGGACAGATAAATGTTGACCGTATTATTAGTGTGTTGTTGAGGTTGTTATTATTATATTTATTATTAGTGGATGTTTCTATCTCTAGCGGTCTGGCCAGTATGTTGTTTTCAGCCTCTAATGCCCACAGTGGTTTCTGCCTCGTGCAACAAAAACCATGTAAGTCTGATCGAGAGAGATTAAAATCTTGCATTAGGCTCTGAAGGGAATCATTAATCTCCAGATGACGCTTGAAATACAGATAAATCTGCCTCGGAACTCAAACGAGGACAATTTAAGATTCTGAAAGTTGTCTCTCAGGGTTCAAACAGGAGAGGGCTAAAGCCCCTCAGAATGGGTGTCCGCCTGCCTTGCTGCAGCCTGGGGCAGAGGTTCTGAGCTCATGGAGCCTGGGGTGAAGGGTGGAGGGATGAGGAGGGGGCGGGAGCAGAGGCCTGATAGAGATGAGCTGGGAGTGAGGAGGTGGGAGCACTCCCAGGAGGAGGCTTTTCTTCTCTCCACTCGGTCCTTCTCCTCCACGCTGTCCCCTCACTGGCATCACAGGCCTTCGGGAAGCAGAGCTCTGGGGGGACCAGAGGACAGGGCAGGGGCGCTGGCCGGCTGTCTTCTGCTGTGATGGCCCCAGCATCTAAGGTCTCCGGGTCACTTCACATTTGTGGCAGGCAGGTACATTACGTATATTGTGCAGCCACAATGTCAGCTTCCTAAATGGCAACTTATTTTTAAAAATTTATCCAATAAATGATTTTCTTAATGTACCTTTAAGAAAAGGAAATTTAGTTGAAATCTGTAATTCTGAGTTTTAGAAATCTAGATGCAATTTTATTGCCTGCGTGTGTTTTCAGTGGAAATTAATTTCACTAATGACAACCGTGTCGGTGCAGGAGTTTCAGAAATGGTGTTCAAAGCAACAGGAAAACCTGTCCCTGGAGAAAATGAACTTTGTCATCTAATGGATCAGAACATTGTTTAGAAGGACAAAACTCCACTTAAGATAAGTCACTGGTTACTACTTCATTTTATAAATCACTGGGCTTTTATTTAGCACATAATTTTATTCTATTTGTTATAAGTTGTTGAAATTTATAGTTATATTTTGTTTACTTTTTAATATCTGCCTTTCTCACGTGACTAAGCTCAGTAGCACCCAAATTTCATTTTCCACTTACTGGTAACTGAGAATGCCACACTACAGATGATCAAGAAACGTTGATGAGAAAATGAATGAATGAATTTTTTTCCGTATCCCCGTAGGAAAAAAAGGGGGGCAGGATTTTTATCAATATAGTAGCGAATTCAAGAAATAAAAAAATAAAATGAAGAAAATTTCAACTTCAAACTCTTCAAAATAAATATAATAAATGATGAGTGTGGGATGAAATAAACACTTTCAAACATTTCTGAAGAGAGTATGAGTGGTAGACTTTCTGGGAAACAGTTTGTTGTTTTTATCAAGAACTTTAAATATTTCATTCTCAGTTCCCACCATTTTAATTTGTAGCAATTTTAGTCTAAAACATAATTAAAGACTTGCTCAAAATATGGGGAAAGATTCATTTACACTAATATTAAGTTCAAACAAAGGGAAATGATTAGATACATTATGAAATATTACATATCTTGTAAAAATAATGTTTTTGAATGATTTACATAAAATGGTTCAACATTAGACATTAATGCTTTTTAATTTTTTAAAGATATGAATGGGTAGGGGAAGCCAGGGGTTTGTCAAGGGCGGGGGAAAAAAAGGACACATATGTAATACCCTTTGTAATACTTTAAGCAATAAAAAAAAGTTAAATGAATAAATAAATAAATAAATAAATAATAAATAAAATAATAATAATAATAATAATGAGCAAAAAAAAGATATGAATGGTTTAAAAAGTATGAAATAGTATACATGGTATCATAATTTCAACTTTATAAAACTCATTAGAGGCTGAGAGTACAGATTGAGTCAAATGAACCAGGTTTGAGTACTGACTCTGCCATTTAGTTGTGAGTTAAAGACATGGCATTATACAAATTGTTTAATTTACCTAATTAAATTTTTATTTTTTCATGTAAAATTGACATATTATTATTAGCATCTGCTTATGCAGTTATTATGCGGATTAAATGAGAGAATGAATTATTTCTAAGAAAAAATAATTGAGGGAAATCAAGAAAACATTGTGATTTCTCTCTTTGGAATGGCATACAGGAGACTTTCCCCTTTAAAATTCACATATTATCTAAATCACCTATAATGAAACTATTCTTTTATGATCCAAAATAGCTATTGATAATAAAAAAGAGTCCTCTTAAAGGACTCAAATTTTTTTAATGTGAGTGAGCACATTCATATTTATAACTTATAATTTCTCTTATATATATATATTACGTATTCTTAATGAAAACACATTTATCAAGTTTTGTTTGTCAAGGAAATAAACATCAGTTCATTAAGCACATAACATTCTCACTTCTGAGAGTTCCATTCTCTCACAATATCACTAATTTAGAACAAAGATGAATATCCAGAAAAACTCTGACAACAACATAAGCCCTGAACCAGCAAAATAAATGGTAGAGAATCTGCACTAAACCTCGTATATTTCCTTATTCAAAAGGCCCTCAGTCTTCTCTCAGTGCCATTGTCTGTCTGTTGTCTGTCTGTGTAAACTCTCTCCATGTCATTGTGGGAGCAGGGGCCTGAGGGGCACCCTTCATCTTCTTGCCCCTTTTTTCTGGCCTCCGCCTTCCACAGTCACGTTTTCCCGGGCTGTCCCTAGATGGTGTGGGAGGTCAGAGGGAAATTCAAACCACCTTTGTGTCTTACGTGGCTTATCGAATGTTTCTGAACTGGTCTCCTCCTCTCTAGTCTTCATCTCTTCCATGTCACCCGCTCCTCCCTCCTCCCGCCCCCTCTATACCCTTTAGCTGAAATGCATCAAGACTTGCCATTGCTCTGGAGACCAAACTGCAGGCAGGGGCTGCCTCCCTGACCTTCCTGGTGTGGTCCCTGCCTGCTTCTCCAGCTGCATCTCTCCTCGCTGTCACATATGCTCAGCTGAAATCACAACACACATTCCTTCCCGTTGCCTACATTTCTCATATTTGCTTGCCCATTGGCCTTTCCAAGACGGACCTCTGACTTGAACACACACTCAGCTCTTCTCCTGTTCACCTGTGAGCTTTAAGCTGCTCATCCTTTGGGGCTCAGCGTAGACATCTTCTTGGAGAGGCTTTGCTGCTCACCCAAGGCAGGAGCCACGGATGCCATCCTCTGCTTCACACCCGCTGTTCCTCGGATCACAGCCCTGACTGCACAGTCTTCTCAGAGGCTGTCTGCTCTTCCCTTGATTATACTAGTTACTCCCAAACTAGCTGAGCCACTTCATTTCCAAGCACCATGTGAGGAGCACCAATTATAAGTGAGAGTAAAAGCCATTATCGACAGATACACAGACCAAAGTAGAAATGAACAAGCTAGAGAGGGGACAACATAAGGAACTGAAGAGTCTTGGTATCTTTTAGACAGAAGCAAAGTCCTTGAAAGTTTCACTATTAATAGAGTTCAAGACAATGTCCAAAAACAGTATCTCAGAGAGAGGCATGTCAAGTCAAATAGAATGAAACTATATTTGAAATACCAGCAAAATAGTTGAAATAACATTTAATCATTTATTACATTTGATAATTACTTTAGTAAATTATAATGACTTCAGTGTCACCTGGTAATCTCAAAGTGGTCATTTCTGTTCTAGGTGTGTCTAACGTGTTTCCTTCCTCATTGCAGGATGATAAATGATAGTAAATGCAGTTGTGTATACATGTAATTGATAAAATATTCTTAAAATGTGCAGTATATGGAATTATGCAATTTGAAGATTTCTTCAGATAGAATTGATTGAACTGGTAAATTACTTTACTGTCTTTGCCAACTTTTGCACAGCCTTTGTATATAATAAAACCAACATTGTTACATTGATAGATGCAAATCTACTGCTCTGATGTGGACCAATGTTCAAAGTTTAAGGAAGCAGTTAAAGGAAAAGGGAAGATAAGAGCTTTACCCATTCCACTTGAGGTAATCAATACAAATAGATTAAACACCAACTTAATTCTTTTTTAATCGCATGAAGTATTGATGTGAAATTTCAAAACAAGCTTTGGAACAAATAGAAGAGCTCACAAGTAGAGTGGTCACTGGTGGTCGTTTTCTAAGAGAACAGGCCCTTGGCTGGGAAGCAGTAAGGGACTCTTGCATTTGTTTGCTGGCCCTTCTGCGTGCACCCATCTGCCCAGTGCATCTGTCGAGTGTCATAACGACACAGCAGTGACTATGAATCGTGACATTAAAATGTTCTTTTCTCGGTGGGAAATTTAATAAGTGACCATTTGGAGGGCATTACTTTTGAATGGTTAAAGTGGAAAACCCTAATCTTTACATTTCATTGAACACTTAACTGAATATTTTATCCCATTTTTAAAATGTCATTCTTCTTTAATACGTTTCAGAAATGTATGGGAGCCCTGCAGGAAGGCCTGGCAATGGCACGTCCGTCCTAGGATTCTCGGTGTTAACCTCTCCAGCACCCTGTCTCCTGGGACTCAGTCTAGCAGCAGCAATGGAAACAGTCAGCATGCTGCTCACAGTCCTCTCCATGCCCCCCTTTAGGTCGCCTTGGAACATGAGCGTCCTCAGTCCTGTGTCCAAATCATCAGGGAGCGTCCATGGCAACGCACAAAAGAGGCCTCTCCACACTTTTCTGAGGCCGGTCCTTGGGTTTGTAAGATGGTGGCAGGAGCAGGGGCGTGTGTTCCTGTTCAGTCATCACAATCACACTGCCAAGAGGTGGTAATTTTTTTCAGTATTTTATGTGCACAGTCACATTATTTGCAAATTGTGATGTTATTTATTCCTATTGAGTATTTTTTTCTTTATCTGACTTTATTGCATTGTATACTCTCCAGGGCCATCCATGCTGCACAAAAGTAAGATTTCTTTCTTTTTAATGGCCACATAGCATTCCATTGTGTAAATGTACCGCACTACAGTGTCTTTATCCACTCTTCTATTGATGGGCACTTGGGCTGCTTCCAGTTCTTGGCCATCTATACTAACAGAGGAATATGCAAATTGTCCAGGATGCCATCACAGTAATAGTAACAAAAAAACAGCAGGCTGTGTGGGGCAACTTGGCCGGCAGGGGGGGTCAGTGAGGGACGACCAAATGACTGAACACCAGCCTGTGTGGGACGACCAGGCCGGCAGGAGGATTAGTCAGAACCAACCCAACTACGTAACGACGGGCTGCGTGGGGAGACCAGGCCGCCAGGGGGGTTAGTAAAGGAGGACCAAACAACTGACCAGCAGGCTGTGTGGGCCGACCAGGCTGGTTTGGGGGTGGGGGGGGCGGGCAACCAGGTCGGCAGGGGGTGCAGTAAGGGGTGACCAGGCTGGCTGGTTGGGTGCAGTAAGGGGTAACCAGGCCAAGTGTGGAGGCAGTTGGCGGTGATCAGGCCGGTATGGGGCAGTTAGGGGCGACCAGGCCAGCGGCGGGGGGGAGGGGGGGACACAGCAGGTTGGGGCGATCAGGCTGGCAGGGAGGATGTTAGGGGTGATCAGGCAGGCAGGCAGGTAAGCAGTTAGGAACCAGCAGTCCTAGATTGTGAGAGGGATGTCTGACTGCCATTTTAGGCCCGATCCCTGTAATCGGGCCTAAACTGGCAGTCAGACATCCCCCGAGGGGTCCTGGATTGGAGAGGGTGCAGGCTGGGCTGAGGGGATCCCCCCATGCACCTATTTTGTGCACCAGGCCTCTAGTTGTAAATAACGGTGCAGTGAGCAGGCGATGTTTCATTGAATTGTACACTTGAATGCTGTACGGCTTTGCAAACCAATGTCATCCCAATAAATTCAATTAATGAAGAAAAAAGGAATAGAACATTAGCACTTTTAGACCTTTATATAACATGATGATTTTTCTAGTAAATCATTGTTGTTGGATTTTATAAAAGTACTAGTGGCCTAGTGCATGAATTTGTGCACATTGAAAGGAAATTTGTTAGGAGAAATATTTAAATATTGCTACTTGCCCTTTCTCTGTAATGGAAGTGTCAACCAAATTCATGCTAAACAATGACAGATAGAAACACATGCGTGTGATTGGTGCCAGAGAGCCTTATATATATTGTGCATGTGCAAGTCAACTTAGCCTTTTATAGATATAGCATAAGCTTGTTTAGTTAGTCCTACTTTCTGATTTAGCTAAACTTTTTCCAGCCCAGTGAAGCACCCCAACTTCTCTTTCAGGTAATTGTCAGCAACACAGCAGGAACTATCAATATGAAGCAGATTATTATTGTAGATCACGCAGGGAGAACAAAGGTTAAAATATTTAACTGCAGCAGTGTTTGACTATATTCTGTGCAGTGAGAAAACCTGAAGTCATTTTCAAGGTCCTCCATTTCTTACTACTTTTCATTTGGGTTAAGTTTCTAAGCTTTTTAAATCTCCATTTTCTGGCTAATGAAAAGAAAATAGGATTCCACCAAGTCTCCTATCTACCTACTCCAGGACTTCTGTGAGGATCAAATGAAATGAGGCACAGGAAAACGCTTCACAGGCATTTGGTTAAAGTGTGAAATGTTTGCACCTGGCTATAAAGCAAGTCACGTTCCTGGGCTAAAGAAACTCCAACAAGGCTAGTCGCTAGGGAGAGGAAGCTGGGCGTTGCTATGTGATGTCATTACCTGGAGCCCACAGCAACTGTTTCCTGGCTGGGCTGGGCTATGGGCCTCATTTTGTGCCATGGGGTCTTGGCAGCATTGGCTGCGATTTGGTGGGGTGTTGCTCTGGTGTGGTTGTGAGGCCTGTGTCCCACTTGGGGGAAGCTGAGTGTTGGTTTGTCAGTGCCGGGTCCGTGGTGCTGGCCAGTGCACATCATGGCAGCTCTTACATTGTGTGTCTGTCTCCTGGTGGTCAGTGAACATATAACGACTGGTCAGATGGCAGGAGGGACACTTAGCATATTAGCCTTTCATATGTATAGACTAGAGGCCTGGTGCATGAAATTCATGCATGTGTGTGTGTGTGGGGGCTCCTCAGCCCAGCCTGCACCCTCTCCAATACAGAACCCCTCTGGGGTTGTCTGACTGCCGGTTTAGGCCCGATCTGTTTAGGCCCGATCCCCAGGAGAGGGCCTAAACCAGCAGCCGGACATCCCTATCACAACCTGGAAGCACTGGCTCCTAACTGCTCACCTCCCTGCCTGCCTGATTGCCCCTAACTGCCCCCACTGCCGGCCTGGTCGCCCCCAACCCCTCCCACCCCCTGTCGCCAGCCTAGTCACCACTTACTGCCCCCCCCCTGCTGGCCTGGT
>NW_005873622.1:0-21980 GCF_000147115.1 Myotis lucifugus | reverse complement strand
GAAGCCTGTTGCACGAAGATTCGTGCAATAGGCCTTCCTTCCCCTGGCTGCCAGCACCCGTTTTCCGCCAGCACCCGGGACCCAGGCCTTTGGTCCAGCCGCAGCAGAGAAGCCAAGCCTCTTCAGTCTTCAGTCCTCTTCAGTCTTCCATGGGGCTGGAGCCTTCAGTCTTTGCTCTGCTCCTGTGTATGCAAATTACCCGCCATCTTTGTTGGGTTAATTTGCATACTCATCCTGATTGGCTGCTGGGTGTAGCGGAGTGATGACCAATTTGCATGTTTCTCTTTTATTAGTGTAGATATAACCCCTCCAGGCGTCAGAATCGTCCATGGTGTGGAGGGGAAATCCAGAGAAATGAGGTTTGGAAAGATAGTGGGGTGATTTCGGGCGGAGAGAACCGGACACCTGAAAGGCTTTGAAGAACTGAAACAAGCACTAGAGTGGAGGAGAGGAGAGGAGATATGAAGATGCAGGATGGGCACAGCTCCAGGTTATGAGAAGTTTTCTCAGACTTCTCACCTGAAGGAGCAATGAGATGCTGTCGGAGGGTTTAAGCAGGAAAGTGGCATGATGGGTGAACGCTCGGATTATGAAAACCTCTTTATAATAATTTGGCTGATGAATGAGATCGGATGATGATTATCAGCCCCTCAGATCGCGTCAGTGAGAGCCTGCAGGAAACACTGCTGGTCATTAACCGGGCAATACTGGATCTTTGCTCTTGAAGAGTTGGTAGGAAGAGCCAGCATTTACTGAGCACTTACTATGTGCCGGGCTCTGCCAACCCAACATGCATGGTTATTTAATTCTCTGAAATAAGTACTGTGCCCACCCCATGCCAGTGAAAGTTTTTGAGGCCCAGAGAGGTTTAAGTAACCCGTCAGAAGGTTGGTGAGGGGCTGATCTGGAATTTGGACTCTTGCAGTCTTGACTCCTGAGTCCTCATCTTTCATTGCCGAGGAACTAAAACGGCAGTTGGAGTCGTCTGACTCAGGAATGGCCCCCCCAGCATCCCATCCACCATCCATCCCATCTTCAGGGTCCTGCCTACTAAGACTCAAATCTGAAACGTCATTCCCGCGGTTCTCCAAGTCTGAACCACTGTCATCTATTGCTTCCCAGGCTCTTAACTTCTCTCAGGCCTGTCTCTCTGCTCGGTGGCAACAGCCATCAGTTTAAACACACAGATATGATCATGCTGCTCTGTTGGTTAAGCTTCTTCGGTCTCTTCCCATTGCTCGTAGGGTAAAATCTGGTGTTTACGATGTTTATAAGGCCTTCCTCAGTCTGGCCACTGTTAGCTTTCCCAGCCTCTCTCTCCCTCATTACGTTCACTACCTGCTTCCCCTGAGATATTTGTATTCTTCTCATTTAGTTCCTTTTGATCTTTCTCTCATTCCTCTGTAGATGTATATGCAGCAAAATACAGGAGTACTGAGTGTTCCGATCATTAGTGTTGACAGTTATGGATTCCCAAGTAACCACCACCCAATACAAAATGGAGAATATTTCCATCACTCCAGAAAGTTCCCTTTTTAGTCTGTCTCTACCCCCGTCCTTTGATTTCTATCATATAGATTAGTTTTGCCTGATTCCCTCTTTTTTTTTTTTTAAGACTCAATTTTATTTAGAGCTTTTTAGGTTCACAGTGAAATTGAGAGGAAGGTACAGAGATCTCTCATATGCCCCACACCCCCTTCCTTTTTTTCTTGAAAAATGTTTTTACTTTCTCCTGGTTGCCTCATTCCTTGGCTTAACTTCCTTCTTCATAGTTTCCTTTGCTAGATCTGCCTTCTAAATATTGGAAGGTTCTTGATGTTCTCCATCTACACCCCTTAGGCAAGCTCATCCATTACGTGGCTATAATTCCCATCTGTTTGCTGATCTCTTCCTAATGTGTATCTCCAGGCCACTCTCTTCCCAAGTTCCAGACTCATATTTGTTGTCTATTTGACATCTCCACCTCAGTGTCTAGTGGATATCTTAAACTAAGCATGCCCCCAACCAACCTCCTAATAGCCCCTCCACACTTGAAACCTGCTGCTCTTGACAGCATCCCTGCTTCCTCATCTCCATAAATGGCAACTTTAAGGTATCAATCTTGACTCCTCTTTCTCTCAGAGTCTCTATCTAATCTATCAAGGCCTGTTGGCTTGAACTTCACATTGAGTCTCCTTGCTAACAATTTCTCACTATTTCTACTGTTATCAGCCTGGAGTATTACAGTGGACTTTTATTTATTTTTTTAAAAATATATTTTATTGATTTTTTTACAGAGAGGAAGGGAGAGGGATAGAGAATTAGAAACATCGATGAGAGAGAAACATCAATCAGCTGCCCTTGACCGGAATCGTGCAGTGGACTTTTAAATGATCTCCCTGCTTCTAACTTGTCTTTCCTCAGGCCAGCAGTTCGACCTATTATTTTAACCGATCCAGTCAAAATGAGTCACATCATCATGTCACTCTTTTGTTCAGAACCTTCCAATGCTTCTCATGTCAGAGTGAGGATCAAAAGTTTTGCAGTTGCTGCCAGGTCTAACGTGATTCTTAGGCCCTTATTCAGAAACAGCGTATTCTTACTTTAGACTCAGTTCTACCCATTTGTTAGATTTCCCATTAGCAGATTAGATGCCATTCATGAAAAGGGCCGTATCATGGTGGGCTACTTAAAACCTCAGCAAAGTATAAATAACAGGTCTAAGAACAAAAGAAGTGTAGCAGTTTGCAGCTCTTTAATGTAGAAGGTGAACACCGCGTGTGCCGTCCTTCTACTGCCCTGAGGTGAGCTCTGACCATGCACTAGTTGACAGAAAGTGGGAGAGAGAAAGAACTCGAGAGACCTGGCTTCCCCACCAGACCCTCGGAAACTTGCTTTCCCTTTCTCAAACTGGCAGACCCACTTACTCAGGAAGTGTCATGAGAATAAATAAAGTACTTGGGATCTTGAGTCATCAAGAAGAGACTAAATCAGATTCTATTTAAGAAATCTGTTGTATACGTATGTATTAATACATATATTTGTATGCACATATGCACATACATACCTATGTGATTTCCATAAAAGTGATGACTATGTAAAAATTGTTGGTTTCATTTTGATTTACTTTCTTTCACTTATTGTGATAAAGTGAGTCATTTATGGTACATTAAAATAACATAAAAAATATGTGGTTGCCGGCACACATCCTGACACTCTTACTATTTTGATTCACAGGAAAAATGGAGGCTGCTTCCAGCATTTTTAAAGGTAATGAATCTTTAGTAATAATTAATTTTCTGATGAAAAGTCAAGAAATAAGCCTTTTGTTAAGATTAAATTTTTATCACCATTATTTTACTATATACAATTGTGTATATTGCTAGGTTTGGGAAATACAAGGAATTATAAGGCAGTATTTCTGCTAGTTGGGGGAGTGGTAATCTAATTTTAGAGCGGAAGTAGCGTGGCAGATCAGAAGAGACTATTAAGTCCAAGGGGTGGAAACGAGGAAGGTAGACCTCATCATTATAAGGTTGAATTTTCCCCCCCAACAATCAGGACTACTTTAAAATATGGGATGGTTGTTTTGTAAGCCAGTGAGATGCCCAATAAGGAAGTATAATTAAAACAAAAGTTCTATGACTATCTGTCAAGAAAGTTCTAGAAGTGTTGAACTAATTGTGTTTGAAGATTAACGTAAAGAAAATGAACACGTACAGTCCTTTTAAATCATAAGATTTTGGAGTCTGTGTTTATTATTTCACTATTTTCCGTAGCAGTACACAGCACTATCTGTGTACAGTTATTACTGACTTCTGAAATAAAAGGAAGGCGCTGCTAGTTGGTATCTGATCTTGGGTTTGTTGAGTTTCACCTGCTTTCAGTATCAAATACAAGTATTTTCTTAATAGAGATTCTTATTTTCCTCCCTCATTCTTCTATAAAGTGATATGAAAGACCAGTTTGATGTGTGAAAATCATAAAATTGCCCAGGTAGGAGAAAGACAAAAAGTAAATGGGCATTGTTTGAGGGGGAAGAGATGATGATATGCTCAATTGCTATATTTTTTTGAAAATTCAAAATATGCAGAGAAAATTCTACCTTATTTATTAGCTTGTGTGGAGTTACTAGGTATATTCAAATACTTGTATCTTGATTTCCCAAAGTCAGGTTGCTTCTCAAGGAGGAAAATTTGAGGATATTCTAGTAAGATGGAGAAGAAATGGAATGAAGACATATAAATGTAAAGTTTTACTAAACAAAATTCATGAAATTTTTCCCATCACTTTGGTTTTAAGACAAATTTGATGATTACCTATGATTAGAGTCTATTATATTATCTGCTAACCTACTTTTGTTGCTAATCTACTGTTTCCCCTTTTCTATTTAGGTGAAAGGCCTTGTAAAACAGCATATAGATTCATTCAACTATTTTATTAATGTAGAGGTAAGCATCAGATCTTAGAACTACACACAGCTAAGAATTAATTGAAAGCTAGAGTCTTTCCTAATGCTACTCTTTCCACTGCAGATAAAGAAGATCATGAAAGCCAATGAAAAGGTTACAAGTGATGCTGACCCCATGTGGTACCTAAAGTAAGAAATCCAACTATCAATTACTCTTTTGATACTTTTGATAATGTCTAACATTTTAAAAAGTGAATGTAGTTGCTACCAAAACTCTTTTTAATCTGTTTAATAAGTTAATTATCAAGTGTTCAATTTTTAATTGGTAAACTGATTACTAGTATAACACATAGCATTATGATTAAGAAGTTACTAAAACTATTAGGGTTTTAAATTTTTAAAAACAATTTTAGACTTAAATAAAAATTACAAAAATAGTACAATGTTCCCATTTTATTCTTCACCCAGCTTCTGCTACTATTAACATCTTATATTATCATAGCACAATTAGCAAAACCAGGAAATTAGTATTGATACTATATTAGCAACAAATCTATAGATCTTATTTAAAGTTTTCCCACTAATGTCCTTTTTTCTGGTTCAGGGTTCAATTCAGGACCCCACAGTATGTTTAATTGTCATGCCTCTTCACTCTCCTCCAGACTGACAGTTCCTTAATCGTTCTTGGTCTTTCATGACCTTGACACTTTTGAGGAATTCTGATTGGTTGTTTTATAGAAGTCCCTTCGATTTCTTTTGCACAAATGAGCATATATATTTTTCCCCTTATAGCCTCTTTTTTCTTATATGAATCGTAGCATACTATAGATACTCTTTTGTACTTTGCTTTTTTCATTAAGTATCATTTTAAGGAAGCTATTTCTAGTATTTTTGTAGAGATTTACACTATTTTTATTTTTTTGAATATTTTTATTGATTTCAGAGAGGAAGGGAAAGGGAGAGAGAGATAGAAACATCAGTGATGAGAGAGAATAATTAATTGGCTTCCTCCTGCACACCCCACACTGAGGATTGAGCCCGCAACCTGGGCATGTCCCTGACGGGAATTGAACCATGATTTCCTGATTCATAGTTCGACATTCAACCACTGAGCTGGCTGGGCTACACTGTTTTTTAAAAAGATATTCTGTTAGAGAGTACTTGCCCTCCTTTGTAAAGTTATATGTACTATCACTTTAAGAAGTTCTCCAATTATAATTTTTAATTTGTCATCCTTAGCAAGATAAACAATTGTCAAAGCATAATCCTGTATTTAGGAGGAAACTGTCTTTTTTTTTTGTTTATATATTCTTTGGTGAACTATAATTGGTAATGGAATAATTTGCTTTCCAGATATCTTAATATCTATGTTGGGCTTCCTGATGTTGAAGAAAGCTTCAATGTAACCAGACCAGTGTCCCCTCATGAGGTAATTTTAACCTTACTTTAATTGAATTTGTTTACTTTAACTCAAAGAGTCTGTGCCCTTAATAGATACTCTTGAAAGATGATTTAAAAACAGGTAAAAAAAAAAATCTCTTATGAGGCAGGTAACCAAAATAAACAAGCACTTATATAATACAGTACTATATTAGGAAACAGTTTTGTACTGTTTAGTTTATCATTTAATGTTATTAACTTGCACTGTTATATAACTGCCCTATTTATATTGTTTCTGAGCATTTTAGTGGTATCTCCCAGCCCCTTGCCAGCCACTTGTGCCTAGCATGGTGCTCTTTTTTGCAGAGATTACTTGCTTCGTGCATTTTTTGAGGGTCAGCAGGCATTGTGTTAGGGAGAGGAGACCAAGGACCAAGAGCTCACAGTCTAATAGAAGAGGTGGATGAGAAGAAATGTAAATACCAGATTATTAACAGAGATGCAGACAGAGGGTTATAGAATAGGTCTGTTTATTGGCTTTTAACAGATACTAGACTTCTTTTCAAATTCTTCCACTTGATATCCAGAATTGGGAATTGATTCAGGGAATAAAATGATTTTTGTAGCTTTATCTGGTGTGTATTAATATAATGCTAAAATAGCAATTATGGAACATAGCACAGGAATCTTATTAAAC
Source organism: Myotis lucifugus (assembly GCF_000147115.1). NCBI lineage: Eukaryota > Metazoa > Chordata > Mammalia > Chiroptera > Vespertilionidae > Myotis > Myotis lucifugus. The sequence continues at coordinate 15,513 of NW_005873622.1, read as the reverse complement.
AACAATTAAGGTGTTAGATTGTATGGTTGTCTAAGTAAGGTTACATAGGAAGTATGAACAAGTAACCAGACATTTTACATAAATAAATTTTGGTACTACTTAGTCACCAAATATTGAACATTTATTTTGTGTCTCAACATTGAGAGATACAAAAGAAATGAGACACATATTCTTCCTCTAGGAGTTCATACTCTTGTGGAGAGATTAAAATTATAAAACATGTGAAACGGAGGCACCAGGGGTTACACACTTTGAATGTCTGGAATGATCAGGTAGGAAGGCAAATATGTGAAGTTGTACTGAGTAGGAAGTGGTGAGGATTATGGGATATTGGAACGTGTGTGCCCCAGTTTGGCTTTCCCCACCTCCCATTCCCTTTTGCTAGAACTTTCCAATTTTTTGAGAACTAAGCAGCCAGTTAGCAATTTCTAAGTCATCTAAACTGTATTACTGTAAACAATATACTGAGTTCAGAGAAAGGAGAAGACAAAGTAGTCTGAAGTAGTTCAAGAAGGCTGAGGCTACAATTGTCATTATAATTATTCTTTCTTATGTTGAAAAACATGTAAGTATTGTAATTAGAGAGGGTGTGGAGATTTCTTGGAGAGATTTTGACTCTTGGAGAATTGGGGAGAGTGGGAGAGCAGATGGGTGGGCGGTCATGGGACCCACAGCAGGACTGGCGGGGTGCAGGTACTGCAGACTCCACCAGAGCAGTCCTACTCCTGCAATAGAGGCCGAGGAGGATGGAGGGGACCCACGGAAGTAGTTCGGGAACCTACAAAGTTTGGTCCCAATTCTTACGACATCTGTTGAATTTCATTTCCATTTGAAGGGATAAGTTTGTTAAAAACCCACAAATGTTTGCCTATCATGGACATTACGTTAGTTTTATTAATAAAAATGAGATGATATTATACTGTTCTATACTAGGCATCATTTTAAAAATACCTATTTATACTCTCGGGAATTAAAATTATTCTTATTCCCATTTTACATAGGAAGAGATGTAAAATTTAAGTGGTAGAACCAAGATTTGAGCACAGGCAATAGAATCCATACTTTGAACCACCATGCCACACTGCCTTTGGTCTGACCTGAAGGAGGAGACTTGATCTAATTAAATATAAAATAAATAATTTCTATTGGTCAATAATAGGAATATCTAATATTTTAAAATTTCAGGCGTATTGATAAAGACTAGAAAAAGTTTAAATCTAACTATCTTTGGTTCAGTAGAAGCCACAGAGATGATTTAGCACCATAAATTGTAAGGTTGATGGTCAGAGAAATTTCTTTTGAGACTACAAGCCACCTGATGACCATCAATATAATGGGGAAGTCATTGGATGATTCTGATGAGGTTTCCTCTGTCTGATCAAGGCTCAGCAAAGGACATCATTTTGCGAGCCACATAAAACTCAGCAGCAATTTCTAAAGTTCCTCAAATGATTCAGCAATTATTAGAACGATGTGATGAATGATTTGTGCTATAATCTATCATTTGTTAAGGAATTTTGTGATCTAGTTTTGTTTATTTGGAGAATAAAAGGTAGTATAGTTTAAACTTTTTAGTTTGTGTGTATGTATATATATGTGTGTGTGTGTGTGTGTACTTTAGTTATTATACTGGTTAACTGTTTTGAAAAAGGCAGCAACAAAGATATGGGAGCAGATTGGTTATCGCATCAGATCAGAGAGAAGAAAATCAGTACCAGATTTATTGTTTCATATCTGGGCTGGCAGGGGCGGAGATGCTGTGGTGATGGCTAGATCTATAGCTGGAATCATCCTCTCAAGGAGAAGGTAGGCTCATCATTCCCAGTGCCCTAAGGTAGCATATGTAATAGCTCAGTGTTCCATGGACAGATCCAAGTTGAACATGAGCCATACTTCTACTAAAGAAGGAGCTCTTTGGAGCTCTCAGAACCTTTCTTTTCCAGAGAGGAGGAGCAGTGACTGTCTGAATCTATTTTAGTGTCGCCTGCGGGACATGACATACTCTGCCCCCATTACAGTGGATATTGAATATACCCGGGGCAGCCAGAGGATCATCCGCAATGCTTTACCCATTGGCAGGTAAGAAATGATGTTGGTATTAGAGATACACTACCTGCATTCCAGCCCTGTGAGGTGTCCTCGAGCAACTAAAGTTCTCTTTGCCCATTTCCTCATCTGAAAAATGTGGGAAATGGTGCCTAGTTCATGGCTTATTTTCTGGATTCAGTGAGTCAGTAGATATAAAACACTTAAGCAGTATCCAGCACATATTTGTGGTTATTGTTTTTTAATTGTGAAATGTTTTCTATAAAGTTAAGGAAAATGCTTTCATTTCCTCTGTAATACCAGGCTGTTAGGAAAACATTAGGTAAGAAAGCATTTCAATGAAGTCTCTGGACTGGTCTTCTTGGTGGATTCATGTATATCTTAAGTTTGATTTTCCTGGCCATTTAACTGTTTTTCATATAGCAGTATTTAAGGGAGAAGTTACTTATTTACCCAGAACAGATTTGGAAATGATCGCTAGCATTTTTGCAGTCTGCATGTCCTAACTAGAGAAATATATTGACTCTCCTGTAGAAATGGACAAAACCCACAATAATAATAATAATAATAATAATAATGGTTATGAATGATGTTGGACTTTAAACTTACTCCACATAATTCCCATTCAAGTTTTTTTCCTCCTTCAAAAGTGCTAAGAGCTTAATAAACAATCCATTAGTTCAACAAATATGTACCAACTTCTCATTATTTGTCATGCACTATGATGGTTGCTCAGGTAAATAGAAAGATAATCATATAGTTCTTGTCAGCTACACTCAGGCTACATGTGTTTTGATTGGAGTATTTTATCTATTTACCATTTAAGATTATTGATAGGTACATATTTAATGCCCATTTTATTTTTTTAAATTTATTTTCCCTTTATTGATTAAGATATTACAAATGTGTCCTTATCCCCCCAATGTCCTCTCCCGTTTTATTTTTTATACTATGTTTCTCTCTCTCTAAATCTATAATAATAAAAGCATAATGTGCTAATTAGACCAGTCAACTTTCCTGACAAAGCCAGGTCTGCGAGGGCCAAGGCAAACCACTGTGGCTGCGAGAGCCGAGCTCCTTGCACGAATTTCGTGCTTTGGGCCTCTAGTATATAAATAAAAGTAAATAAGTAAATATAAACCTATAAATATAAATAAATATATATGTATTCTTCCTCTTACAGCAGTCCCTTTAATGTTTCTTGCAATATTGTTTGGTGGTAATAAACTTCTTTAGCTTTTTTTTTTTATCTGAGAAGATATTTCACCTTCAGTTTTCAATGATAGCCTTGCTGGACAGAGTAGTCTTGGTTTCAGATCCTTGCTTTTCATTACTTTGATTACTTCATGCCATTCCCTTCTGGCCTGTAGTATTTCTGTTGAAAAATCAGCTGACAGCCTTATGGAAACTCTCTTTTTTGCTGCCTTTAAGATTCTTTGTCTTTAATGTTTGCCATTTTAATTATGATGTGGCTTGATGTGGGTCTCTTTGGGTTCATCTTGATTGGGACTTTGCGCTTCCTAAACTTGTGTGACTTTTTCCTTCACCAGGTTAGAAAAGTTCTGTCATTATTTCTTCAAACAGGTTCTCTAATCCCTTATTCACTTTTTTCTCCAACTGGCACCCCTATGATATAGATGTTGTTCTGTTTCATGGTGTCCCAAAGTTCCCTTAATCCCTAGAGTGCCGGGGAGCGCAATCGCGCTCCTCCTGTCTTTCGCCAAAAGTTACGGGAGCGCTATCAAAGCTTCGAAATGGCGTCCAGTTCTAAGTCTGCTTTTATTAGTGATGATGATATTGCTAAATATGTCATTGTAGTAAAGGTGTCCTTAAGTTTTTGAACATGTAACTTCATTTACTTGCTATTCATAATTTTTTTCCTAAACTGCTGTAAAATCAGCAAAAATGCCTTGGCAATTTTAGCATAGTTCCTACGATATTGGTTGGCACTCAAAGGGTTAAACTGTCCTCATGCTTTTAAAGCATTTTTTTCTTTTTGCTGCTCTGATTGAGTGATTTTTTTTTCTACCTTCTAATTTGCTAATTCAATCCTCTTCTTCTAACCTACTATTAATTCCTTCCAGTGTATTCTTTATTTCAGCTATTTTATTCTTCATTTTGACTGGGTTGTTTTTCATGGTTTCTGTGCCCTTTTTTATGCTGTTGAGCATTCTAATTACTTTATACTCTGTTTCTAATAAATTGCTTGCCTCCATTTCATTTAGCTCTTTTTCTGGAGATTTTTCCCTGTTCTTTCATTTGGGGCCTGTTTTCTTGTTTCTCCACTTTTTTCTGTTTCTTTGTGTTTGTTTCTGTGTATTGGATAAGACTGCTGTGCCTCCCAGTCTTGGTGAAGTGGACTTCTTGTGGGACCTGTGGTGTGTGTAGTCTCCTTGATCTTCTGAGCTGGGAGCACTAGGAATGTCCCTTGCTTGGATTAAATGGGCCCTCCTGTTATACTTGGGTCTTGATTGCTGTTGTCGCATTTGTGGTTGGGCTCAACCCCAACCACATCATGCCAACAGTTATATAGGTGCTGACAGAACAAATCAAGACAAAACAAGACTGAATTGAAAACAACAGACACACACAGACATACACACACACACACACACACACACACAAAACAACAACAAAAAGGACTAAAATAGAAAAAGAAAAGAAAAAAAAAGGATACTAAAATATGTGCGGCCAAAAGAATTAGAGGAGAAAAAAGAACCCAAAAAAGAAAATGTGAAAGGAAAAGAAATAGCATAAGATTAAAAAAGAAAAGAAAAAAATAAATGAAAAAATAATAATATTTTTTAAAAGTAACAATAATGAATAAATTAAAATATATAATAGGAAAAGAAAAATGGGAAAAGAAAACAGAAAATTTAAAAAGAGGAAAAACGAATAAAAGGAAAGATATGAAAAGAAAAAAATATTTGGATCTGCTATTTGTGGAGTTTGCTGGATTTTGCTCTGATGTTGTTGAATCAGGCCCCTTGATATTTTGGTGCTGGTGCCAGCCAATGTTTCTTGCTGCCCCTGCCTGGCCTTTGGGCAACCTGACTGAAGCACTGGCAGGGCCGAGCTCCAAGTAGTCTGGTGGACGGGGCCTCCATAACCCAGAGGCTGGGGCTGCCTAGGGGCTCGCAGCTTGACTGTCCCTGTTCTGAGCTACTCTCCCTGCCTCCATGGAGCTGGGCTCTGTGTCCTGCCATGATGGTTTAAACAGACTCGTTTTGGGGGTGGTATATGTAGCTTGTAGAAGGGTGGTGGGTACTTCCTCTCCTTCCAATGCCTCAGCCCTGCCTGGCTCATTGGCACCTCCTTGCTACCTTCTACCTTCTCGAGCAGGAAGGGATAATAAATAAATCATCCCTGCTTAGCACTCCAGTCTTTCATTGTGTCTGACCACTGGGCAAGGCATCCGCCAAGGCTCTAACCAGGCCATTGTCAAAGTTCCCCACCCACCAGACCCAGCCACTGGTGTATAGATTTCCAGCCCAGAGCTGGTCCCCCTTTTCTCGGGTTGCTGCAGCCATTCTGCAGGTGGGGGAAGGCATGCCTCCCCTGCACCTAAGTGGGCAGGACCAATGCTCTTTCCTGGGCCACACTGTCCAGCCCCTTTCCTGCTCTCTGCCAAAAATTCTTCCGGAACTTTTGAGTTGTCCCTCAGATTCACTGCTGGGTGTGCGGGTCAGACCCCTCCCCGTCCCTGAATTCCACCATGTGGCTCTTCCCGCAGCACAGATCTGGGTGAACTTCCCAGGTGGGATGATGGCGGGCGTTCTGGCCATTCCCTCCCGTGAGTCTCAGCCTTGGTCTCCCGCCACTGTGCCCCCACTGTAGCCTTCTCAGCCAGCGCTTATCCAGCCACCTCTCAGTGCCGGCATTCCTGGCTTCGTGACCTAGCTGCATCTTCTCAGTCTCTCCAGCCTGTGGTTCCAGCCACCTGGAGGCGCCCAGGGCTGGGGAAGCGGGCGGGGGAAGCGACAGCCCCCTCCCCAGCAAATACTGCAGTCCCTGGACCCTGACTCCTGGCAATGGGCCTCACGGCTCCTCCGCCAGGATAGCCCAAACTGCTCACCCCGTGTCCTTGCTCAGACACTCAGAGGTACACCTGCCCTCGCACATGCTCACTCACACACTCACACACACCCAGTGACAATCTTTATGTGATCATTTCTTTTGTTTTATTTTAAACAGAATGCCCATAATGCTTCGTAGTTCAAACTGTGTTCTTACAGGGAAAACGCCAGCAGAATTTGCCAAACTGAATGAATGCCCTTTAGATCCAGGTATGTGTGAGTCCTTGGATTTGCTCCACTTCCTTTGTTTTTGTTTTTTGTTGTTCAACATTTTCCTTAAAACAATACCAGCCTTTCTGCTTTATAACGAACTTTGATAAAACTTTGTTTACAAAACATCCAGAAATTTGGTTTCAACTTTATTCTATTAGTCTATATTTCTAAAAGATATATTGTTTCTTCTTTTATTTCAGTTTAAAACTTTAATACCCCAAGTATTTATTGCTTTGGTTTGTCAGTATTTTCTTTGTCTCTTTGCTCCAGGGTAATGCTCTTTTGGTGTACTTAAAAATTAAAAAATAATCTCACAAAGTTACTTATCTAGCTAGTTTGTAAAGACTCAAACATCTAATTTCAGGCTAGTTTAAATGCATTGCAGGGGGGAAATAAAAGTCTTCTGTTTAAATTTTTAAAAATCACATTTTTGTACCTGTTTTTAGGAAGTTTCTTTTATAAAGTTTCAAGCTTAGCACTTAACAGAAAGTTTCTTTTAATTCCTTAACTCATATTTCACACTGATTTAATTTATAGTTGCTTTAATCTACTTCCTTTAAAGTTGCATTGATGTAGACTCCCAGAAGGTTTTGGAAAGAAGTTAACAAAGAACGTGACTTTTAGACTATAATAAAATGTTGCATAAGTAAAATATATTGCCCTGTTTCTACTTTATTCTGAAGGTAAAGTGAAGTCTCACTTTGTCATATTCTGAATTGTGTGCAAAAATATATATGGTAATACTTTATGAGTTTTATTGAGTATAGAATATTACAGAAACCTAGCTTACCATTATCACTGATTTGTTAGAAAACTTAGAGCAAATTTCAGTGTATATTGAAGATGATTAGCTATTTTTCTGCTTAAGAAACCTGCAGTCTAATTTATTTAACATAATTACTTGTAATCACCTCCTATATGTGTCAGGTGCTGGTGATGCATAGACACTAAGATACATTTCCTGTCAAGAAGTTTATTATCTTGTGCTTCATTTTATATAAAATCATGTGCTGACACTATCATTAATTAATAAAACAGCAAACCTCTTTGAATTAAGTGGTGGCCAAGTGCCATGAAGCAATGGAAGAATGATCTCTAATTCAGGAGATTACTAAAGCACACTGTTAGAAGACTAGATGGTGGAACTGTTCTTGTTTCCTTCGGGCAGGTGGCTACTTCATTGTTAAAGGAGTGGAGAAAGTTATTCTTATCCAAGAGCAGCTGTCTAAGAACAGGATTATTGTGGAGGCTGACAGGAAAGGGACAGTTGGTGCGTCAGTTACCAGGTATGGAAAGCAGAGATGGTGTTCTTAAGAAATACTGATAATTCCATTAATATTAAATGGCTGTCTTTTGATATGGAGGTGCCCAGTTATTTCTCTCTGATAATAGGCAGGGAAATATTTAAACTATCTGTATTCAACTTACTGTGTAACACTGTAAGCATAGAGTATTGATTTAAAATTTTCTGTGATGAATGTATGAGACATTGTTTGAAAAGCCGCTAGTTATTTTAAAAGTTGAATTTTATGTTAATTTGTAGCATTAAAGGAACTTTAAAAAAAATATTTCTGGATTTTTACATATGTATTCCAGATTATTTTTATTATTGATTATTTCTGTTGATATAATATGAGACTATTTTACATTTAATATTTAATGAATTATTTCATGAACTTAACATCTTATTGTTAGTTTTTCAGACCAGCCTCTTTCACAGTATACTCATTTTTCTATAACAGTATCCCTTATATTACTACTGTAATTTTTTTTCCTCTGACTTATTATCATATGTAATTTGAATTTTGGAAGTTAATGGATTCTGGATATAAAAAATTTATGACATAGTTAAGATGTCAGTGTGTAGTAGAATTTTTCTTCTAACAACCTGTATTGAACTTCTTAACTCAGAGTTTTTTCATTTTTCTTTCTGATAGAGAGGCAACTGACAATAATGGCCATTTATTGAGCAGTGATTAGGAACCAGGCAGTATACTAGGTGCTTTACCTATGTTATTTGTCAGCTCAGTCCTCCAAGATAAGTGATATTATCTCTGTTTTATAGTTGAGTAACAGACCTTGAGTGCAGGTCACATCCATCATCAGAGGTAATAAGCATTTGAACCCAGATCTAATAATTCTACAATATGTCTTCACACTGTTTGCAGTTTTGGAACCAGGGCAATCAGGATTTGAATCCTAAAGATTTTGTTTACTAGCTATGAGGTACTTGGGTGAGCAGTTACTTAGCTTCTCTGAGCCTTGGTTTCCTCATATGTGATTCGGAGGCAACACTTCAAAATAAGTTTTAGTATGTATGAGATTAGAGCTAATGTAAATAGATTGGTAAAGGTGCATAATATGTAGCTGGTGATTAGTGTGTGTTACTTTTATGAATGAATAAAGTGTTGAAATGTTTTTAAATCCACTGGAAATTTTATAGTGAATAGAGATCTATAACAGGAGATTGCCTTAGGTTTCTTGTTTTCTTCACAGTATACCCAGACTATAGGTATGTTTTATTGGATTATTAGTATACAAATTCATTTCTTCATAGTTTCTCATTATGGTACAGGCTCATTTTGAGGTTTTTCTCTTCAATCTATAAAATTGATTGTGAATATATGCCCCACATTGGATCCAAGGAGTTCAGGTGGAATCAAAGTGAAGTAGGTCAAAATAAATTCACCCACAAAACTTCCACCATAATCTCAAAGCTAAAGAAACATTTATAGTGTTTAAAATGCAAGTGGCAGGGGCAGGAGAGGAGTTGGACATCTTTAAAAAGCACCTATTAGATAGGACCTCACTGATTGTTATTGATCAGTTAAACCTTATTGATTGACATACATTTCTATTGCATGTAGCTTGAAACTAAATGGGGATGCAGTTTAACCAACTTGTATTTCCTTGTAGCTCTACCCATGAGAAAAAAAGCAGAACCAATATGGCTGTGAAACAAGGACGATTTTATTTGAGGCATAATACTTTATCAGAAGATATACCGATCGTAATTATATTTAAGGTAAGGTTGCAGGTATCTACTGAAAATTATAAAGAAATTTTTTTAAATTTTTACTTTTTTCAATTACAGTTGACATTCAATATTATATTAACTTCAGGTGTACAGCAGAATGGTTAGACATTTATATAACTTACAAAGTGAACCCCACCTGGCACCATACATAGTTATTATGATATCATTGGCTATATTCCCTATGCTATACTTTACATCCCTGTGACTACTTTGAAAATACCAATTTGTACTTCTTAATCTCTTCACCTTTTTCACACAGCCTCCAACGCCCATCCCATCTGGCAACCATCAGTTTGTTCTCTGTATCTGAGTCTTTTTTTCTGATTTTTCATATGTAATTAGAAATTTGGAGGATAATGAGTTAAGAATAGAGAGACTTGTAGTATGGACAAGTTGTCAGTCATGTAATGCATTTTAAATGGAAAGCTAATAAGACCAGGGTTTATAAAAAATTCCAAAAGTACAAAAAGGTATATAGTGATGAGTAAACCTCCCACCCACCTGTACCTAACCATGTAGTTCTCCGCCCAAAGACACCACTTGCTACTAGTTTCTTGTGCATCTCTCTAGAGCTCGTCTGTACATGTAGAAGCACATGAGTATATAATTTTATTTCTGTTGTTTTGTTTTTTATTTACATGTATTTTACATCATTTTTCTCTCAGCTTTTCCTCTGTCTTTTTTTTTTTGGTAACTTACATCTTGGCAATAGTGTTATGTTACTTCATACAGAGCTACTGTATTCTTTCCAACAAACTGTTCTATTTATAGCTGTACTATTGTTTAACATTCTGCTATCAGTGGACATATCTCTTGCTATTACATAACTGCAGCAATATCATGTTACACATGGGCAAGGACAACCGTAGGCTAAATTTCTAGTAGTAGAATTTTCTAGGTCAAAGAGTATGGACCAAGTTCATTGTTCTGTTTTATGGACTTCTGGATTCTAGCGCGTTTCTGCATAAATACTAATCTTCGATTTACAACTGATTTCCCCTCCACCCCCAGCTTGTTTGTGAATTGTTGGCTTAGAATCCAAAATTTTTCCCATAGAAATAATGTCTAAATGTTATCTTCTCAGATAATTGTATAGTAGCTCATTTAATCTTCTCTGAGACTTAAATATTATTTCCATTCTCTGAACAGTTAAATTATAGTATTAGTATTTAGCAAAACAGAAAAATAGTTGACATTATATCATACAGTTGGTCCTCGGTATTTACAGATTCTATATTTTCCAATTCTTCTACTTGCTAAAATTTATTTGTAACTGCAAATCAATATTTGTGGTGCTTTTACAATTATTTATGGGCGTGCATATGCATAGAACAATGAACAATTTCAGTCACCCAACAGGCACATTCCCAGCCGAGGTCAAACAAGGCAACACTGATTTCTCATTTCAGTTCTCATACTGTTAAAAGGTGCCCTTTTTTCTGTCTAGTGTTATGTTTTTCACATTTTTGTACCTTTTGTTAGAGATTTTGCTGTTTAAAATGACCCGCAAGCATAGTGCTGAAGTGTCTCTAAGCGCAAGAAGGCTATGATGTGCTTTATGGAGAAAATATTTGTTAGATAAGCTTTGTTCAGGCATGAGTGCTCTTGGCTGTGACTTCAGTGTAAATGAATCACACACACACATGTAAATAAGGTATCTTTAAATAGAAACATACATAGGTTCTGTATTAATCAGTTGAAGAAAATTTAACCAGAGGTTCACAAGAACCTGTTTCCCCCAGGAGCAGTGCTTCTTCATTAATTCAGTGTTTTCGGCAACTTTGTAAAACATAGCTACTGTGGATAATGGTGATCTACTGTATATGGGTATTAAATGAATCATGATGACTAGGTTGACTAAAATAAAGAGCTCAGATGATCACAGTACCCAGTGCAATCTCTTATGTACATAGTGGTGTTTAGTAAAGAAAATTTTATGTAACCATGTAGAATCACATCTCCAGCAGAGGGCAGTATGCTCCCATGCATCAAAAGGAATTATTTGAAAGGTTTTGATACTTGAAGATGCACAGGACTACCTACCTACCTTCCTTACACCAGAAATTATAAATTAATTATAATGCATGTAATCTTTTATCACTCACATGGAAATTGCATCACTAGACACATGCTTTAAAATCAGAAGATATATATTAACTGCTTTTTTTTTGCTAGGTGACAAATGCTTGATAAGAGTTTCTTCTGTCAAATTTATTTAATGTTTATTCTGTAAATCTTGATGACTTAAATCCTTTTATAATGGGCTATTAATTAACAGTGTACATTTTTATGTAACAAGTAGTTGAGATTTCAAACTTCTTCCTTTCTGGTTATAGTAAAACAATCCTTACATTGTAAAAATTTAAAGCCACTGAAAAGTATTACTATATTTTGGGGTATATTTTTTTCTGACCTCTTTTTCCTTTGCTTTTGTAATATACACATCCATTTTATTTTTCTCACTTAACAATGAATTGTATATCTATATCTATATCTATCTATATCTATCTATATATCTATATCTATATCTATATTTATATCTATCTATCTATCTATCTATCTATCTATATATGTATGTATTGATTTCAGAGAGGAAGGGAGAGGGAGATAGAGATAGAAACATCAATTATGAGAGAGAATCATTGATTGGCTGCCCCCTACTGGGGATCGAGCCACAACTTGAGCACGTACCGTTGACTGGAATCAAACCCGGGATCCTCCAGTCCGCAGGCCAATGCTCTATCCACTGAGCCAAACCTGCTAGTGCTGTGAGTAGTTTTTGATGTCTGTAAATATGAGTCTACATCATTGCTTTTAGCAGGTATTATATAGAAATTGCATATGTGTGATATAATATATTTAACCAATTTCCTGTAGTTAGATATTCAGGTATCACCCCCTCTCCCCCAAGTTTTCTCTGTTATACACAACCCTGGATGTCCTTATATATACATGTTTGTGCATGTTGCTGATTATTTTGTGAGACTTAATTCCTGGGAATGGATTACATCTTTAAAAAAACAACTTGGTATATGTTGACACATTTTTCTTCTGAAATGTATCCATTACATTCTATGTATAATGTGTATTATACATAGTGTATCATCAATATATAAGAATTAAACATTTTAAAATTTCCAGACTTTTCAGTTTAAATATTCAGTTCAAATTTCAGTCACTTTTTTTGGTTTCCTACTATAGGGATATTTTAATAATTCAGTAGAAACTTGTTTGATAACCACTATTTAGACTTTCCTTCTGGGAGGTAGATTGGGTAATGGATTGCTTATAATCAGACAGATTTAGGTTGAATTCCAGCTTCTCTACTTATTAGCTGTGTGACATTGGGCAAGTTTCCCAATCTCTTTGGGTCTTAGATAATTCACTTTTAAGTGAGAATTTCACCTAAGAGGGTAGTGGTGAAGAACAAATGATATCATGTGTTTTTTTAAAGCTAAGACAACCCAAAAAGAGGATGTTTTTTTCTCCTTCCTTAGTCCTCCTTACACATTTGATGCCAGAAGTCCAGGAAAATAAACTGGATGCCAGAAAAGTCACATCATTTCTCTTTTTGTGTTCTGTGGCCTTAGCACAGACCTTGACAGTCATTAGGACTTGATGGTTGTTGATTGTAACCAACAATTGGCTAAAAGTGACAGAAACAGCAGGGTTTTAGAGTCCATGCTGAGTCTGAATATGATGGATAAAGCTTTTAAGACCTAGATCAGCCTTATTTATGGACTTGAATCACTACAAAGGTTCTCCTGCCCATGAATCTTCCCCACTTTGCATTTTGTATTCTCAAGTATTCAGCAGTTGTGCTATGATGGCATCTGCAGTCTGAAAGTTTTTGTGGAAAAGATCAAATTTCAGGGTGTGCTGGGCATTGTATTGTTTCTTGGAAGCCAACTTATATTGAAATTTTTGATCTTTAAAGAGGAAAAATCACACAATTAAAGAGGGCTATCACAGTTCTTTTATTTTCTGCCAGGACTCCTTTTGGTAATATTAAGTTGACTTCTGTCTACTGTGAAGAAAAATTAGAGATTTCTGAGTATTAGATGTTTTAAGAAGTTATCCCTTTTCCCTCCTTCACATTATATATTCAGCATATCACCATTTGCCTGCATATCATTCTCTTCTGTTCATTGGTATTCTTTTTATCTCTTAAAAATCACACTTTTAATCACACTCAGTAGATATTCAAGGAGACTTTGCCACTTTTTAAAGAACATGTCTCCTTATTTTTGTTCTTTTTGCTGATTGCTAGACTGCTGTTTTTTCATAAGGTTATTATATAGCATTCACTTTTGACTTAAATTAGGTGAAATGATTTCAGCTATCTAGAGTACAAAGAGCTCCATGTAAAGCTAGTTTTCAGATGTCTAAATTATGTCTGTAAAGCAAAATGGTTGGCCATTTTGCTGTCGTTTCCATAGCAATATGCCTTTTATTTGTAGCTGTGACTTCTGAAGGCTAAGTAGTCATAAAGTCATTTTGGAACTGGAGCACTTTTGATGATACCCGACTGAGTTATCACCCTGTATTTCAGATACAGGAAGAGTTTGGTTCTTTTAGAGAAAAGCTTTGCCACTGATCATTCTTTCTGCACATATGTTGTTACTAGTATTTAGCATGTGTTTGGCATATCTTTGCTTCATAACTAAGACATACTTGGAGAGCTTAGAAATATTTAGGTCCATGTTAGGCCACTTGAGAATTTTATGCAATTATAAAATTACTCCTTAGATTCAGCATCAGGGCAACTTGAAGTGGCAATTCATATGTTAAATGAGAATGGACTTTTATTACATACCAAAATAGGCAATCAAGTATGTAGTCTTTTTCACTTGGAAATTACTGAAATAATTATTAAGATAATCTGGGTGGCTTTAGTTCAGATGTTTTAGATATTAATGTACTCCAAGAAAGGGGGTTGATCCAGAAAACTACTTCCATTTCAGCTCTAGGACTCAATTTGTCTCAGTGAGACCATTTTCTAGTCTCATTTTGCAGGCTTCATTTGGTATCTGTCCTTTATAGATCTCTTTTAGTGTTTGGGCTTTCCTCTGAGAAGTGATGTGCATTAGTCACATCTAGAGATTTTAGAGAAAAAAGAAAGATGGAAGAAAAGGAGGAGGAAGAGAAGGGAGGCAGAAGGTTACTTACCAAACTTAGCCGTAAATGATGCCACTAGCATCTCCCCTCCAGAGAGACCACTTCTCCAGAATCTTCCTTTCTGCCGAGTTTATAGCTCAGTGCCATAACTCCCAGGCTCCTCAAAGGAGGAGAGCCCAGCTGCTGCTGTCTTGGCTCAATCATTATATATACAACTTTCATAAAGAATTATGTACTGACTGAACACATTTAAAAATATTTTTTTTTTATTGATTTCAGAGAGGAAGGGAGAGGGAGAGAGAGATAGAAACATCAATGATGAGAGGATCATCTGTTGGCTGCCTCCTGCATGCCCCCTACTGGGGGTCGAGCCCACAACCCGGGCATGTGCCCTGACTGGGAATCAAACCATGACCTCCTGGTTCATGGGTCCACGCTCAACCACTGACGCATGCTGGCTGGGCCTGACTGAATAAATTAAAAGAAAATATATTTTGAAACTTGTTCTGCTATGAACAGAAATGACATCTTTTTACTATGCTGTTTGTTTTTAAGTTAAGCTTCCAATGCATAATAAATTTGCAATGGATAAATAAAATTAGGAGTGATAATTTTTTTAGGATTACACTTCTTTAATCTGTGAAAGGCTATGTGTTTTAATGAATGTCTAGTGTCCATTTTAATAAATGCAAAGTAGAGATAAAAGTATGCAAAAATTATAATACAAAAAGATTTGTATCCTGAGAACTTCGTTGTTTGTTCACTGAACAAAAACATTTTGAATAAGTTATAACTTAAAAAATGTTTTTAAGTTTAAATGCGAATGTAATTCCAAAATTTGGTCTATTAGTTATCTGTCCTAGGTAACAAATTATAGCACAGTTTCTGTTGGTTGGGGATTTGGGAGTTGCTTGGCTGGGTGGTTCTGACTCAGAGTCTTTCATGAGTCAAGATATCAGCCAAGGCTACAGTTATCTGAAGGCTGAATTAGAGCTGGTGGGTCCCCTTCCATGATGGCTCACC